>NC_092245.1:23555700-23682639 GCF_036320965.1 Panulirus ornatus
TAAACCATGGAAAGCTGTGTAGGTATGTATATTTGCGTGTGTGGACGTGTATGTATATACATGTGTATGGGGGTGGGTTGGGCCATTTCTTTCGTCTGTTTCCTTGCGCTGCCTTGCAAACGCGGGAGACAGCGACAAAGCAAAAAAAAAAAAAATATATATATATATATATATATATATATATATATATATATATATATATATATATTATCCCTGGGGATAGGGGATTAAGAATACTTCCCACGTATTCCCTGCGTGTCGTAGAAGGCGACTAAAAGGGGAGGGAGCGGGGGGGCTGGAAATCATCCCCTCTCGGTTTTTTTTAATTTTCCAAAGCAAGGAACAGAGAATTGGGCCAGGTGAGGATATTCCCTCAAAGGCCCAGTCCTCTGTTCTTAACGCTACCTCGCTAATGCGGGAAATGGCGAATAGTTTGAAAGAAAAAACAAAAGAGATATATATATATATATATATATATATATATATATATATATATATATATATATCATATTTTTTTTTTTCTTATTATACTTTCTCTGTCTCCCGCGTTTGCGAGGTAGCGCAAGGAAACAGACGAAAGAAATGGCCCAACCCCCCCCCATACACATGTATATACATACGTCCACACACGCAAATATACATACCTACACAGCTTTCCATGGTTTACCCCAGACGCTTCACATGCCTTGATTCAATCCACTGACAGCACGTCAACCCCGGTATACCACATCGCTCCAATTCACTCTATTCCTTGCCCTCCTTTCACCCTCCTGCATGTTCAGGCCCCGATCACACAAAATCTTTTTCACTCCATCTTTCCACCTCCAATTTGGTCTCCCTCTTCTCCTCGTTCCCTCCACCTCCGACACATATATCCTCTTGGTCAATCTTTCCTCACTCATTCTCTCCATGTGTCCAAACCACTTCAAAACACCCTCTTCTGCTCTCTCAACCACGCTCTTTTTATTTCCACACATCTCTCTTACCCTTACGTTACTCACTCGATCAAACCACCTCACACCACACATTGTCATCAAACATCTCATTTCCAGCACATCCATCCTCCTGCGCACAACTCTATCCATAGCCCACGCCTCGCAACCATACAACATTGTTGGAACCACTATTCCTTCAAACATACCCATTTTTGCTTTCCGAGATAATGTTCTCGACTTCCACACATTCTTCAAGGCCCCCAGAATTTTCGCCCCCTCCCCCACCCTATGATCCACTTCCGCTTCCATGGTTCCATCCGCTGCCAGATCCACTCCCAGATATCTAAAACACTTCACTTCCTCCAGTTTTTCTCCATTCAAACTCACCTCCCAATTGACTTGACCCTCAACCCTAATGTACCTAATAACCTTGCTCTTATTCACATTTACTCTTAACTTTCTTCTTCCACACACTTTACCAAACTCAGTCACCAGCTTCTGCAGTTTCTCACATGAATCAGCCACCAGCACTGTATCATCAGCGAACAACAACTGACTCACTTCCCAAGGTCTCTCATCCCCAACAGACTTCATACTTGCCCCTCTTTCCAAAACTCTTGCATTTACCTCCCTAACAACCCCATACATAAACAAATTAAACAACCATGGAGACATCACACACCCCTGCCGCAAACCTACATTCACTGAGAACCAATCACTTTCCTCTCTTCCTACACGTACACATGCCTTACATCCTCGACAAAAACTTTTCACTGCTTCTAACAACTTTCCTCCCACACCATATATTCTTAATACCTTCCACAGAGCATCTCTATCAACTCTATCATATGCCTTCTCCAGATCCATAAATGCTACATACAAATCCATTTGCTTTTCTAAGTATTTCTCACATACATTCTTCAAAGCAAACACCTGATCCACACATCCTCTACCACTTCTGAAACCACACTGCTCTTCCCCGGTCTGATGCTCTGTACATGCCTTCACCCTCTCAATCAATACCCTCCCATATAATTTACCAGGAATACTCAACAAACTTATACCTCTGTAATTTGAGCACTCACTCTTATCCCCTTTGCCTTTGTACAATGGCACTATGCACGCATTCCGCCAATCCTCAGGCACCTCACCATGAGTCATACATACATTAAATAACCTTACCAACCAGTCCACAATACAGTCACCCCCTTTTTTAATAAATTCCACTGCAATACCATCCAAACCTGCTGCCTTGCCGGCTTTCATCTTCCGCAAAGCTTTCACTACCTCTTCTCTGTTTACCAAATAATTTTCCCTAACCCTCTCACTTTGCACACCACCTCGACCAAAACACCCTATATCTGCCACTCTATCATCAAACACATTCAACAAACCTTCAAAATACTCACTCCATCTCCTTCTCACATCACCACTACTTGTTATCACCTCCCCATTTGCGCCCTTCACTGAAGTTCCCATTTGCTCCCTTGTCTTACGCACTTTATTTACCTCCTTCCAGAACATCTTTTTATTCTCCCTAAAATTTAATGATACTCTCTCACCCCAACTCTCATTTGCCCTTTTTTTCACCTCTTGCACCTTTCTCTTGACCTCCTGTCTCTTTCTTTTATACATCTCCCACTCAATTGCATTTTTTCCCTGCAAAAATCATCCAAATGCCTCTCTCTTCTCTTTCACTAATACTCTTACTTCTTCATCCCACCACTCACTACCCTTTCTAATCAACCCACCTCCCACTCTTCTCATGCCTCAAGCATCTTTTGCGCAATCAATCACTGATTCCCTAAATACATCCCATTCCTCCCCCACTCCCCTTACTTCCATTGTTCTCACCTTTTTCCATTCTGTACTCATATATATATATATATATATATATATATATATATATATATATATATATATATATATATATATATTATTTTTTTTTCTTTTATTATACTTTGTCGCTGTCTTCCGCGTTTGTGAGGTAGCGCAAGGAAACAGACGAAAGAAATGGCCCAACCCCCCCCATACACATGTATATACATACGTCCACACACGCAAATATACATACCTACACAGCTTTCCATGGGTTACCCCAGACGCTTCACATGCCCTGATTCATTCCACTGACAGCACGTCAACCCCGGTATACAACATTGATCCAATTCACTCTATTCCTTGCCCTCCTTTCACCCTCTTGCATGTTCAGGCCCCGATCACACAAAATGTTTTTCACTCCATCTTTCCACCTCCAATTTGGTCTCCCTCTTCTCCTCGTTCCCTCCACCTCCGACACATATATCCTCTTGGTCTATCTTTCCTCACTCATTCTCTCCATGTGCCCAAACCACTTCAAAACACCCTCTTCTGCTCTCTCAACCACGCTCTTTTTATTTCCACACATCTCTCTTACCCTTACGTTACTCACTCGATCAAACCACCTCACACCACACATTGTCCTCAAACATCTCATTTCCAGCACATCCATCCTCCTGCACACAACTCTATCCATAGCCCATGCCTCGCAACCATACAACAACGCCTCGCAACCATACAACATTGTTGGAACCACTATTCCTTCAAACATACCCATTTTTGCTTTCCGAGATAATGTTCTCGACTTCCACACATTCTTCAAGGCCCCCAGAATTTTCGCCCCCTCCCCCACCCTATGATCCACTTCCGCTTCCATGGTTCCATCCGCTGCCAGATCCACTCCCAGATATCTAAAACACTTCACTTCCTCCAGTTTTTCTCCATTCAAAATCACCTCCCAATTGACTTGACCCTCAACCCTACTGTACCTAATAACCTTGCTCTTATTCACATTTACTCTTAACTTTCTTCTTCCACACACTCTACCAAACTCAGTCACCAGCTTCTGCAGTTTCTCACATGAATCAGCCACCAGCGCTGTATCATCAGCGAACAACAACTGACTCACTTCCCAAGCTCTCTCATCCCCAACTGACTTCATACTTGCCCCTCTTTCCAAAACTCTTGCATTTACCTCCCTAACAACCCCATCCATAAACAAATTAAACAACCATGGAGACATATATATTCCCTCAAAGGTCCAGTCCTCTGTAAGTAAGTTAATGCAACCTTGCTAATGCGGATGATGCCGAATAGTATAAAAAAGAATATATATATATATATATACATATATATATTTATTTATACATTTATTTTGCTTTGTCGCTGTCTCCCGTGTTTGCGAGGTAGCGCAAGGAAACATATATGAATTGTTTCCCACAATCTACACACTCAAATTTTTTCTTTCATGTGAATAACTGTGTAGATTAAGAATACCCTTCTCAGTGAATAGTTCCCCAATTATTTGCTGAATCATTCACCTTATGCAACCAGAGGCTGTCCTTTCTCGTTAATATTCTTCCATCCTCTTTATACTAAATCGTACCTCATGTGTAGCTGTAAAGGTATCCAAAATAAGGCCTTCTCTTGTGGAGTAGTTATGTAAAACAAAAGTAGTCTCTAGTTACATCTAGGATTCACCATCATCTATCATAATCACAAATCATATAAGATGGTGAAACTTACACTTGAGCATAATCTAGGAATACTAGCAATAGCTTTTTAAGGGAGATATTGAAATGATCATTTAAGTATAAACCTACTCTTCCTAAGAGAGTCATAATTTAGAAAACTGCACAATTAACTTTTTCAAAACTCAAAAAAGCTCTGGCTTATGCGATCACATGAATAACAGCAATTACCAAAACAATTAAAGGATACAAATTCCATTTCCAGCAGAGTTAATATGGTTGTGTTTGAAGAGCCTGTGTTGAACTCTTGATAAAAATTACCAGATTCAATTCTTGTTGGAGAGCAGCTGAAGTAGTCTTCAAAGCAAAAAAATAAAATAAAATAAAAAAATAAAATGTACAGTGATGCTTGTTTAACAAGATAATTCTTCTAAACTTGAAAAGTAGCTATCCCATCATTTTTTCCTTTGTGCAGCATCTGAAATGGTATGCATAAAGATATATATCTTCTGTACTTTTATCGAATATGGAAGGAATTTTCTGCATTTATAGAACTTAAGATTTGTGAAATGCTTTTTTACACAACCATATATTCAGTGTCAAAGAGAGACATGTTACCAAAAGAATCTATATTCTGTACAACAGTTCCATCAACTGTATATAATGAAATCAAATTCACTGATGCATTTGACAATGAACAGCAATATACTCATGAAGATTTACATACAAGTTACAATAATGTAAAATGAAAAGTATTATACTGATGAACACTCTGCACACACACACACACACACACACACACACACACACACACACACATATATTTTTCTTATATCTATTATACTTTGTCGCTGTCTCCCATGTTAGCAAGGTAGCGCAAGGAAACATTTGAAAGAATGGCCCAACACATCTACATACACATGTGTATACATAAACGCCCATACATGCACTTATACATACCTATACATTCCAACATATTCATACAGAGACATATACATATATTCACGTGTACATATTCATACATGCTGCCTTCATCCATACCTGCCACAAGACCACCACACATGAAATGGCACCCCCTCAACCCTGTGTGCATGTGAAGTAGCGCCAGGAAAAGACAACAAAGGCTACATTCGTTCACACTCAGTCTCTGGCTGTCATGTGTAATGCACCAAAACCACAGCTCCCTTTCCACATCAAGGCCCCATAAAACTTTCCATGGTTTATCCCAGACACTTCACATACCTTGGTTCAATCCACTGACAGCTTGTCGACCCCGGTATACCACATCATTCCAATTCACTCTATTCCTTGCATGCCTTTCACCCTCCTACATGTTCAGGCCCCAATCGCTCATAATCTTTTTCACTCATTCCTTCCACCTCCAATTTGGTTTCCCATTTCTTCTCATTCCCTCCACCTCTGACACATATACCCTGTTTGTCAATCTTTCCTCACTCATTCTCTCCATATGACCAAACCATTTCAAAACACCCTCTTCTGCTCTCTCAACCACACTCTTTCTATTTTCACACATCTCTCTTACCCTTTCATTACTTACTTGATCAAACTACCTCACACCACATATTGTCCTCAAACATTTCATTTCCAACACATCCACCCTATCAATAGCCTATTCCTAGCAACAATATAACTTTGGTGGAACCACTATTCCTTCAAATATACCCATTTTTGCTCTCTGAGATAAGGTTCTTGCCTTCCACACATTCTTCAATGTTCCCAGAACCTTTGCCCCCTACCCCACCCTGTGACTCACTTCTGCTTCCATGGTTCCATTCACTGCTAAGTCCAATCCCAGATTTCAGAAACATTTTGCTTCCTCCAGTTTTTCTCCATTCAAACTTACCTCCCAATCAACTTGTCCCACAACCCTACCGAACCTAATAACCTTGCTCTTATTCACATTTACTCTCACCTTTCTTCTTTTACACACTTTACCAAACTCGGTCACCAACTTCTGCAGTTTCTTACCCGAATCAGCCACTAGCGCTGTATCATCAGTGTACAACAACTAACTTCCTTTCCAAGCCCTCTCATCCACAACAGACTGCATAATTGCCCCTCTCTCCAAAACTCTTGCATTCACTTCCCTAAACACCCCATCCATAAACAAATTAAACAACCATGGAGACATCATGCAACCCTGCCGCAAATCGACATTCACTGAGAACCAATCACTTTCCTCTCTTTCTACCCATACACATGCCTTACATCCTTGGTAAAACCTTTGTACCGCTTCTAGCAACTTACCTACCACACCATATACTCTTAAAACCTTCCACAAAGAAGATCCATAAACACTACATACAAATCCATCTGTTTTTCTATTTCTCACATACATACTTCAAAACAAACACCTGATCCACACATCCTCTACCACTTCTGAAACCATACTGCTCTTCCCCAATCTGATGCTCAGTACATGCCTTTACTCCTCTCAATCAATACCCTCCCATATAATTTCCCAGGAATACTCACAGACTTACACCTCTGTAATTTGAACATTCATCTATATCCCCTTTTGTCTTTGTACAATGGCACTATGCATGCATTCTGCCAATCTTCATTTCACCATGAACCATACATACACTGAATATCCTTATTAACCAATCAACAACTTTTTTTATAGTCACCAACTTTTTTTTATAAATTCCACTGCCATACCTTCCAAACCTGCCGCCTTGTTGGCTTTCATCTTCCGCAAAGCTTTCACCACCTCTTCCCAGTTTACCAAACCATTCTCCCTGACCCTCTCACTTCGCTCATCACCTCAACCAAAACATCCTATATCTGCTACTCTATCATCAAACACATTCAACAAATCTTCAAAATACTCACACCATCTTTTCACTCCACCACTAGTTATTACCTCCCCATTTGCCCCCTTCACCGATGTTCCCATTTGATCTCTTGTCTTACGCACTTTATTTACTTCCCTCCAAAACATCTTTTTATTCTCCCTAAAATCTAATGATTCTCTCTCACCCAACTCTTATTTGCCCTATTTTTCTCTTGCACATTTCTCTTGACCTCCTGCTGCTTCTTTTATACATCTCCCATTCATTTGCGCTACTTCCCTGCAAAATCATCCAAACAACTCTCTCATCTCTTTCACTAACAATCTTACTTCTTCATCCCACCACGCACTACCCTTTCTAGTCTGCCCATCTCCAAGCTTTCTCATACCACAAGCATCTTTTGCGCAAGCCATAACTGCTTCCCAAAATATATCCCATTCCTCCCCCACATCCCTTATGTCATTTGCTTTCACTTTTTGCCATTCTTCACTCAATCTCTCCTGGTACTTCCTCACACAAGTCTTCTTTCCAAGCACACTTACTCTCACCACTCTCTTCACTCCAACATTCTCCCTTTTTTTCTGAAAACCTCTACAAATCTTCACCTTCACCTCCATAAGATAATGATCAGACATCGCTCCAGTTGCCCCTCTCCACACATTAACATTCAAAAGTCTCTCTTTCACACACCTATATCAAATAACAAGTAATCCAATAACACTCTCTGGCCATCTCTCCTAATTACATACATATACCTTTATATATATCTCTTTTTAAGCCAGGTATTCCCAATCACCAGCCCTTTTTCAGCACACAATCCACAAACTCTTCACCATTTCCATTTACAACACCAAAAACCCCTTGTACACCAATTATACCCTCAACTGTCTACGTTACTCAACTTTGCATTCAAATTACCAATCACTATAACCCAGTCTCATACATTAAAGCTGCTAACACACTCACTTGGCTGCTCCCAAAGCACTTGCCTCTCATGATCTTTCTTCTCATGACCAGGTGCATAGGTGCATATAATTACCCCTCTCTCTCCATCCACTTTCAGTTTTCCCATATGTGCTACTCCTTCCTTTGCTCTTGTCTTCTCACCAACCCCTGACTTTACTCCCAAGACATTCCCAAAGCATTCTTACCCTTTACTCTCGAGCTTCATTTCACTTAGAGCCAAAACATCTAGGTCACTTTCCCCAAACATACTACCTATCTTCTTTTTTCTCATCTTAGTTACATCCACACATATTTAGACAACCTAATCTCAGCCTTTGAGTAGGATAAGCACCCCCAGCATGATTCCCTCTTTCTGCTTTTAGAAATCAAAATATAAGGAAGGGGGGTTTTCCAGCCTCCCACTCCCATCCCTTCAGTGGCTCTCTACAACACGCAGGGAATACATAGAAAGTATTCTTTCTCCCATATATATATATATATATATATATATATATATATATATATATATATATATATATATATATATATATATATATATTTTTTTTTTTTTTTTTTTTTTAATACGATTCGCCATTTCCCGCACTTGCGAGGTAGCGCTAAGAACAGAGGACTGGGCCTTAGAGGGAAAATCCTCACCTGGCCCCCTTCTCTGTTCCTTCTTTTGGAAAATTAAAAAAAAAACGAGAGGGGAGGATTTCCAGCCACCCGCTCCCTCCCCATTTAGTCGCCTTCTACGACACGCAGGGAATACGTGGGAAGTATTCTTTCTCCCCTATCCCCAGGGATATATATATATATATATATGCAGGAGGATGGATGTGCTGGAAATGAGATGTTTGAGGACAATGTATGGTGTGAGGTGGTTTGATCGAGTGAGCAACGCAAGGGTAAGAGAGATGTGTGGAAATAAAAAGAGCGTGGTTGAGAGAGCAGAAGAGGGTGTTTTGAAGTGGTTTGGGCACATGGAGAGAATGAGTGAGGAAAGATTGACCAAGAGGATATATGTGTCGGAGGTGGAGGGAACGAGGAGAAGAGGGAGACCAAATTGGAGGTGGAAAGATGGAGTGAAAAAGATTTTGTGTGATCGGGGCCTGAGCATGCAGGAGGGTGAAAGGAGGGCAAGGAATAGAGTGAATTGGAGCGATGTGGTATACCGGGGTTGACGTGCTGTCAGTGGATTAAATCAAGGCATGTAAAGCGTCTGGGGTAAACCATGGAAAGCTGTGTAGGTATGTATATTTGCGTGTGTGGACGTATGTATATACATGTGTATGGGGGGGGTTGGGCCATTTCTTTCGTCTGTTTCCTTGCGCTACCTCGCAAACACGGGAGACAGCGACAAAGTATAATAATAAATAAAATATATATATATATATTTATATATATATATATACCCTAGCATGAGCCAGGTACCCATTTTATTAAATATACCCCTAAGGGTACATGAACAGCTGGGTTGACTGTGGATCTACTGCCGCAACCAGGATTCGAATCTATGTGCTCGACCCTGGGCAGCCCGTGAATGAGTCACAGTCAAGAACACTAACTCGTATGAGAGAGGTAGTAAGTAAGGAGCAAGCTATAATGATAATTGAGATACATACTAAAGTAGATGCCAAATACTGCAGATTACAACAATATCTAAAATGCTTACTAAAAGAAAACTAAGGGAATGATCGAGCAAGTAAATGAAGTGTAAACTAACAGTAACTCAAACACAGATTGAAAAGAATAAGCACAGGTGTAGATACAGATGTGTAAGACCAGTAGTGGTGCACGCTAAACAGTAGTCTATCTACACATCATCTTCATTGCCTGTTCCGAGTCTGCCACCCTCACCACGGCCCCCGGTGAAGACCACACTATCAGCAGACACCACCACTACATGCTGACTCCCACAACTGATACTGCCCACATCAACTGCCAGCAGCCGCTCTATAAGCTTAGGCTCGGTAGAGCTATGCCAATTGCCATGTCCAAGGCAGCCAGAAGTCCCATCACCACAGGTCATGACAATACCATTATCAGAGGCAAATATGGAGAAGCCATCGCCAGCACACATATATATATATATATATATATATATATGTGTTAGCAGGTTTGGATGGTATTGCAGTGGAATTTATTAAAAAAGGGGGTGACTGTATTGTTGACTGGTTGGTAAGGTTATTTAATGTATGTATGACTCATGGTGAGGTGCCTGAGGATTGGCGGAATGCATGCATAGTGCCATTGTACAAAGGCAAAGGGGATAAGAGTGAGTGCTCAAATTACAGAGGTATAAGTTTGTTGAGTATTCCTGGTAAATTATATGGGAGGGTATTGATTGAGAGGGTGAAGGCATGTACAGAGCATCAGATTGGGGAAGAGCAGTGTGGTTTCAGAAGTGGTAGAGGATGTGTGGATCAGGTGTTTGCTTTGAAGAATGTATGTGAGAAATACTTAGAAAAGCAAATGGATTTGTATGTAGCATTTATGGATCTGGAGAAGGCATATGATAAGAGTTGATAGAGATGCTCTGTGGAAGGTATTAAGAATATATGGTGTGGGAGGAAAGTTGTTAGAAGCAGTGAAAAGTTTTTATCGAGGATGTAAGGCATGTGTGCGTGTAGGAAGAGAGGAAAGTGATTGGTTCTCAGTGAATGTAGGTTTGCGCCAGGGGTGTGTGATGTCTCCATGGTTGTTTAATTTGTTTATGGATGGGGTTGTTAGGGAGGTAAATGCAAGAGTTTTGGAAAGAGGGGCAAGTATGAAGTCTGTTGGGGATGAGAGAGCTTGGGAAGTGAGTCAGTTGTTGTTCGCTGATGATACAGCGCTGGTGGCTGATTCATGTGAGAAACTGCAGAAGCTGGTGACTGAGTTTGGAAAAGTGTGTGGAAGAAGAAAGTTAATAGTAAATGTGAATAAGAGCAAGGTTATTAGGTACAGTAGGGTTGAGGGTCAAGTCAATTGGGAGGTGAGTTTGAATGGAGAAAAACTGGAGGAAGTGAAGTGTTTTAGATATCTGGGAGTGGATCTGGCAGCGGATGGAACCATGGAAGCGGAAGTGGATCATAGGGTGGGGGAGGGGGCGAAAATCCTGGGGGCCTTGAAGAATGTGTGGAAGTCGAGAACATTATCTCGGAAAGCAAAAATGGGTATGTTTGAAGGAATAGTGGTTCCAACAATGTTGTATGGTTGCGAGGCGTGGGCTATGGATAGAGTTGTGCGCAGGAGGATGGATGTGCTGGAAATGAGATGTTTGAGGATAATGTGTGGTGTGAGGTGGTTTGATCGAGTGAGTAACGTAAGGGTAAGAGAGATGTGTGGAAATAAAAAGAGCGTGGTTGAGAGAGCAGAAGAGGGTGTTTTGAAGTGGTTTGGGCACATGGAGAGAATGAGTGAGGAAAGATTGACCAAGAGGATATATGTGTCAGAGGTGGAGGGAACGAGGAGAAGAGGGAGACCAAATTGGAGGTGGAAAGATGGAGTGAAAAAGATTTTGTGTGATCGGGGCCTGAACATGCAGGAGGGTGAAAGGAGGGCAAGGAATAGAGTGAATTGGAGCGATGTGGTATACCGGGGTTGACGTGCTGTCAGTGGATTGAATCAAGGCATGTGAAGCGTCTGGGGTAAACCATGGAAAGCTGTGTAGGTATGTATATTTGCGTGTGTGGACGTATGTATATACATGTGTATGGGGGGGGTTGGGCCATTTCTTTCGTCTGTTTCCTTGCGCTACCTCGCAAACGCGGGAGACAGCGACAAAGTATAATAAAAAAAAAAATAATATATATATATATATATATATATATATATATATATATATATATATATATATATATCATAGGATGGGGGAAGGGGCGAAAATCCTGTGAGCCTTGAAGAATGTGTGGAAGTCGAGAACATTATCTCGGAAAGCAAAAATGGGTATGTTTGAAGGAATAGTGGTTCCAACAATGCTGTAGGGTTGCGAGGCGTGGGCTATGGATAGAGTTGTGCGCAGGAGGGTGGATGTGCTGGAAATGAGATGTTTGAGGACAATGTGTGGTGTGAGGTGGTTTGATCGAGTAAGTAATGTAAGGGTAAGAGAGATGTGTGGAAATAAAAAGAGCGTGGTTGAGAGAGCAGAAGAGGGTGTTTTGAAATGGTTTGGGCACATGGAGAGAATGAGTGAAGAAAGATTGACCAAGAGGATATATGTGTCGGAGGTGGAGGGAACGAGAAGTGGGAGACCAAATTGGAGGTGGAAAGATGGAGTGAAAAAGATTTTGTGTGATCGGGGCCTGAACATGCAGGAGGGTGAAAGGAGGACAAGGAATAGAGTGAATTGGATCGATGTGGTATACCGGGGTTGACGTGCTGTCAGTGGATTGAATGAGGGCATGTGAAGCGTCTGGGGTAAACCATGGAAAGTTGTGAGGGGCCTGGATGTGGAAAGGGAGCTGTGGTTTCGGGCATTATTGCATGAAAGCTAGAGACTAAGTGTGAACAAATGGGGCCTTTGTTGTCTTTTCCTAGTGCTACCTCGCACACATGAGGGGGGAGGGGGATGGTATTCCATGTGTGGCGAGGTGGCGATGGGAATGAATAAAGGCAGACAGTGTGAATTGTGTGCATGGGTATATATGTATGTGTCTGTGTGTGTATATATATGTGTACATTGAGATGTATAGGTACTTATATTTGCGTGTGTGGACGTGTATGTATATACATTGTGTATGGGGGTGGGTTGGGCCATTTCTTTCATCTGTTTCCTTGCGCTACCTCGCAAACGCGGGAGACAGCGACAAAGGAAAATAAATATAAAATAAATATATATATATATATATATATATATATATATATATATATATATATATATATATATATATCTATATTCTTTCACCCCTATCCCCAGGGACAATATATATATACATACACACACATATACACATGTGTGTATATATGTGTATATGTGTGTGTATGTATATATATATTGTCCCTCGGGGTAGGGGTGAAGGAATACTTCCCACGCATTCCTCACGTGTCGTAGAAGGCGACTAGAGGGGACGGGAGCGGGGAGCCAGATATCCTCCCCTCCTTGTATTTTTAACTTTTTAAAAGGGGAAACAGAAGGAGTCATGCGAGGAGTGCTCATCCTCCTCGTAGACTCAGATTGGGGTGTCTAAATGTGTGTGGATGTAACCAAGATGTGAAAAAAGGAGAGATAGGTAGTATGTTTGAGGAAAGGAACCAGGATGTTTTGGCTCTGAGTGAAACGAAGCTCAAGGGTAAAGGGAAAGAGTGGTTTGGGAATGTCTTGGGAGTAAAGTCAGGGGTTAGTGAAAGGACAAGAGCAAGGGAAGGAGTAGCAGTACTCCTGAATCAGGAGTTGTGGGAGTATGTGATAGAATGTAAGAAAGTAAATTCTCGATTAATATGGGTAAAACTGAAAGTTGATGGAGAGAGATGGGTGATTATTGGTGCATATGCACCTGGGCATGAGAAGAAAGATCATGAGAGGCAAGTGTTTTGGGAGCAGCTGAATGAGTGTGTTAGTGGTTTTCATGCACAAGACCGGACTATAGTGATGGGTGATTTGAATGCAAAGGTGAGTAATGTGGCAGTTGAGGGAATAATTGGTATACATGGTGTGTTCAGTGCTGTAAATGGAAATGGTGAAGAGCTTGTAGATTTTTTTTTTCTTTTTCATAATTTGCCATTTCCCGCGTTAGCGAGGTAGCGTTAAGAAGAGAGAACTGGGCCTTAGAGGGAATATCCTCACCTGACCCCCTTCTCTGTTCCTTCTTTTGGAAAATTAATTTATGTGCTGAAAAAAGACTGGTGATTGGGAACACCTGGTTTAAAAAGCGAGATATACATAAGTATACGTATGTAAGTAGGAGAGATGGCCAGAGATCGTTATTGGATTACGTGTTAATTGACAGGCGCGCGAAAGAGAGACTTTTGGATGTAAAAGTGCTGAGAGGTGCAACTGGAGGGATGTCTGATCATTATCTTGTGGAGGCTAAGGTGAAGATTTGTATGGGTTTTCAGAAAAGAAGACTGAATGTTGGGGTGAAGAGGGTGGTGAGAGTAAGTGAGCTTGAGAAGGAGACTTGTGTGAGGAAGTACCAGGAGAGACTAAGTACAGAATGGAAAAAGGTGAGAACAATGGAAGTAAGGGGAGTGGTGGAGGAATGGTATGTATTTAGGGAATCAGTGATGGATTGCGCAAAAGATGCTTGTGGCATGAGAAGCGTGGGAGGTGGGTTGATTAGAAAGGGTAGTGAGTGGTGGGATGAAGAAGTAATATTATTTGTGAAAGAGAAGAGAGAGGCATTTGGACGATTTTTGCAGGGAAAAAATGCAATTGAGTGGGAGATGTATAAAAGAAAGAGACAGGAGGTCAAGAGAAAGGTGCAAGAGGTGAAAAAGAGGGCAAATGAGAGTTGGGGTGAGAGAGTATCATTAAATTTTAGGGAGAATAAAAAGATGTTCTGGAAGGAGGTAAATAAAGTGCGTAAGACAAGGGAGCAAATGGGAACTTCAGTGAAGGGCGCAAATGGGGAGGTGATAAGTAGTGGTGATGTGAGAAGGAGATGGAGTGAGTAATTTGAAGGTTTGTTGAATGTGTTTGATGATAGAGTGGCAGATATAGGGTGTCTTGGTCGAGGTGGTGTGCAAAGTGAGAGGGTTAGGGAAAATGATTTGGTAAACAGTGAAGAGGTAGTAAAAGCTTTGCGGAAGATGAAAGCTGGCAAGGCAGCAGGTTTGGATGGTATTGCAGTGGAATTTCTTAAAAAAGCAGGTGACTGTATTGTTGACTGGTTGGTAAGGTTATTCAATGTATGTATGACTCATGGTGAGGTGCCTGAGGATTGGCAGAATGCGTGCATAGTGCCATTGTACAAAGGCAAAGGGGATAAGAGTGAGTGCTCAAATTAGAGAGGTATAAGTTTGTTGAGTATTCCTGGTAAATTATATGGGAGGGTATTGCTTGAGAGGGTGAAGGCATGTACAGAGCATCAGATTGGGGAAGAGCAGTGTGGTTTCAGAAGTGGTAGAGGATGTGTGGATCAGGTGTTTGCTTTGAAGAATTTACGTGAGAAATACTTAGAAAAGCAAATGGATTTGTATGTAGCATTTATGGATCTGGAGAAGGCATATGATAGAGTTGATAGAGATGCTCTGTGGAAGGTATTAAGAATATATGGTGTGGGAGGCAAGTTGTTAGAAGTGGTGAAAAGTTTTTATCGAGGATGTAAGGCATGTGTACGTGTAGGAAGAGAGGAACGTGATTGGTTCTCAGTGAATGTAGGTTTGCGGCATGGGTGAGTGATGTCTCCATGGTTGTTTAATTTGTTTATGGATGGGGTTGTTAGGGAGGTGAATGCAAGAGTTTTGGAAAGAGGGGCAAGTATGAAGTCTGTTGTGGATGAGAGAGCTTGGGAAGTGAGTCAGTTGTTGTTCGCTGATGATACAGCGCTTGTGGCTGATTCATGTGAGAAACTGCAGAAGCTGGTGACTGAGTTTGGTAAAGTGTGTGAAAGAAGAAAGTTAAGAGTAAATGTGAATAAGAGCAAGGTTATTAGGTACAGTAGGGTTGAGGGTCAAGTCAATTGGGAGGTAAGTTTGAATGGAGAAAAACTGGAGGAAGTAAAGTGTTTTAGATATCTGGGAGTGGATCTGGCAGTGGATGGAACCATGGAAGCGGAAGTGGATCATAGGGTGGGGGAGGGGGCGAAAATCCTGGGAGCCTTGAAGAATGTGTGGAAGTCGAGAACATTATCTCAGAAAGCAAAAATGGGTATGTTTGAAGGAATAGTGGTTCCAACAATTTTGTATGGTTGCGAGGCGTGGGCTATGGATAGAGTTGCGCGCAGGAGGGTGGATGTGCTGGAAATGAGATGTTTGAGGACAATGTGTGGTGTGAGGTGGTTTGATCGAGTAAGTAACGTAAGGGTAAGAGAGATGTGTGGAAATAAAAAGAGCATGGTTGAGAGAGCAGAAGAGGGTGTTTTGAAATGATTTGGGCACATGGAGAGAATGAGTGAAGAAAGATTGACCAAGAGGATATATGTGTCGGAGGTGGAGGGAACGAGGAGAAGTGGGAGACCAAATTGGAGGTGGAAAGATGGAGTGAAAAAGATTTTGTGTGATCGGGGCCTGAACATGCAGCAGGGTGAAAGGAGGGCAAGGAATAGAGTGAATTGGATCGATGTGGTATACTGGGGTTGACGTGCTGTCAGTGGATTGAATCAGGGCATGTGAAGCGTCTGGGGTAAACCATGGAAAGCTGTGTAGGTATGTATATTTGCGTGTGTGGACGTGTATGTATATAAATGTGTATGGGGTGGGTTGGGCCATTTCTTTCGTCTGTTTCCTTGCGCTACCTCGCAAACGCAGGAGACAGCAACAGAGCAAAAAAAAAAAAATATATATGTATATATATATATATATATATATACATATATATATATATATATATATATATATATATATATATATATATATATATATATATATATATATATATCCACTTGGGATAGGGGAGAAAGAAGACTTCCCATGCATTCCTCATGTTTCGTAGAAGGCGACTAAAGGGTACAGAAGCTGGGGGCTAGAAACCTAACCCCTCCTTGTATTTCAACTTTCTAAAAGGGGAAACAGAAGGAGGAGTCACGCAGGGAGTGCTCATCCTCCTCGAAGGCTCAGATTGGGGTGTCTAAATGTGTGTGGATGTAACCAAGATGAGAAAAAACGAGAGATAGGTAGAATGTTTGAGGAAAGGAGCCTGGATGTTTTGGCTATGAGTGAAATGAAGCTGAAGGGGAAAGGGGAAGAGTGGTTTGGGAATGTCTTGGGAGTAAAGTCAAGGGTTACTGAGAGGACAAGAGCAAGGGAAGGAGTAGCACTACCCCCGAAAATGAGTGGTGGGAGTATGTGATAGAGTGTAAGAAACTAAACTCCAGATCAATATGGGTAAAACTGAAAGTTGATGGAGAGAGATGGGTGATTATTGGTGCATATGCACCTGGGCATGAGAAGAAAGATCATAAGAGCCAAGTGTTTTGGGAGCAGCTGAATGAGTGTGTTAGTAGCTTTGATGCACGAGACTGGGTTATAGTGATGGGTGATTTGATTGCAAAGGTGAGTAATGTGGCAGTCGAGGGAATAATTGGTATACATGGGGAGTTCAGTGTTGTAAATGAAAATGGTGAAGAGCTTGTAGATATATGTGCTGGAAAAGGACTGGTGATTGGGAATACCTGGTTTAAAAAGAGAGATATACATAAGTATTCGTATGCAAGTAGGAGAGATGGCCAGAGAGCATTATTGGATTATGTGTTAATTGATTGGCATGCGAAAGAGAGACTTTTGGATGTTAATGTGCTGAGAGGTGCAACTGGAGGGATGTCTGATCATTATCTTGTGGAGGCGAAGGTGAAGATTTGTAGAGGTTTTCAGAAAAGAAGAGAGAATGTTGGGGTGAAGAGAGTGGTGAGAGTAAGTAAGTTTGGGAAGGACACCTGTGTAAGAGCTTGGGAAGGAGACCTGTGTGAGGAAGTTCCAAGAAAGACTGAGTACAGAATGGAAAAAGGTGAGAACAAAGGACGTAAGGGGAGCGGGGAAGGAATGGGATGTATTTAGGGAAGCAGTGATGGCTTGCGCAAAAGATGCTTGTGGCATGAGAAGTGTGGGAGGTGGGCAGATTAGAAAGGGTAGTGAGTGGTGGGATGAAGAGGTAAGATTATTAGTGAAAGAGAGGAGAGAGGCATTTGGACAATTTTTGCAAGGAAATAATGCAAATGACTGGGAGATGTATAAAAGAAAGAGGCAGGAGTTAAAAGAAAGGTGTAAGAAAAGAAACAGAGGGCAAATGAGAGTTGGGATGAGAGAGTATCATTGAATTTTAGGGAGAATAAAAAGATGTTTTGGAAGGAGGTAAATAAAGTGCGTAAGACAAGGGAACAAATGGGAACTTCAGTGAAGGGGGATAATGGGGAGGTGATAAGTAGTGGTTATGTGAGAAGCAGATGGAGTGAGTGTTTTGAAGGTTTGTTGAATGTGTTTGATGCTATAGTGGCAGATATAGGTTGTTTTGGTCGAGGAGGTATATAAAGTGACAGGCCTTGGGAAAATGATTTGGTAAACAGAGAAGAGGTAGTAAAAGCTTTGCGGAAGATGAAAGCCGGCAAGGCAGTGGGTTTGATGGCATTGCAGTGGAATTTATTAAAAAAAGGGGTGACTGTATTGTTGACTGGTTGGTAAGGTCATTTAATGTATGTATGATTTATGGTGAGGTGCCTAAGGATTGGTGGAATGCTTGCCTAGTGCCATTGTACAAAGGCAAAGGGGACAAAGGCGAGTGCTCAAATTGTTCAGTATTCCTGGGAAATTATATGGGAGGGTATTGATTGAGAGGGTGAAGGCATGTACAGAGCATCAGATTGGGGAAGAGCAGTGTGGTTTCAGAAGTGGTAGAGGATGTGTGGATCAGGTGTTTGCTTTGAAGAATGTATGTGAGAAATACCTAGAAAAGCAAATGGATTTGTACGTAGCTTTTATGGATCTGGAGAAGGCATATGATAGAGTTGCTCTGTGGAAGGTATTAAGAATATAAGGTGTGGGAGGCAAGTTGTTAGAAGCAATGAAAAGTTTTTATCGAGGATGTAAGGCATGTGTACATGTAGGAAGAGAGGAAAGTGATTGGTTCTCAGTGAATGTAGGTTTGCGGCAGGGGTGTGTGATGTTTCCATGGTTGTTAAATTTGTTTATGGATGGGGTTGTTAGGGAGGTGAATGCAAGAGTTTTGGAAAGAGGGGCAAGTATGAAGTCTGTTGTGGATGAGAGAGCTTGGGAAGTGAGTCAGTTGTTGTTCGCTGATGATACAGCACTGGTGGCTGATTCATGTGAGAAACTGCAGAAACTGGTGACTGAGTTTGGTAAAGTGTGTGAAAGAAGAAAGCTGAAAGTAAATGTGAATAAGAGCAAGGTTTTTGGTACAGTAGGTATGAGGGTTAAGTCAATTGGGAGGTAAGTTTGAATGGAGAAAAAGTGGAGGAAGTGAAGTGTTTTAGATATCTGGGGGTGGATTTGGCAGTGGATGGAACCATGGAAGCGGAAGTGAATCATAGGGTGGGGGAGGGAGCGAAAATTCATGGAGCGTTGAAGAATGTGTGGAAGTCGAGAACATTATCTCGGAAAGCAAAAATGGGTATGTTTGAAGGTATAGTGGTTCCAACAATGTTATATGGTTGCCAGCAATTGGCTATGGATAGAGTTGTGCGCAGGAGGATGGATGCGTTGGAAATGAGATGCTTGAGGACAAGATGTGGTGTGAGGTGGTTTGATCGAGTAAGTAATAATAGGGTAAGAGAGATGTGTGGTAATAAAAAGAGTGTGGTTGAGAGAGCAGAAGAGGGTGTTTTGAAATGGTTTAGTCACATAGAGAATGAGTGAGGAAAGATTGACGAAGAGGATATATGTGTCAGAGGTGGAGGGAACGAGGAGATGTAGGAGACCAAATTGGAGGTGGAAAGATGGAGTGAAAAAGATTTTGAGTGATCGGGCCTGAACTATGCAGGAGGGTGAAAGGCATGCAAGGAATAGAGTGAATTGGAATGATGTGGTATACTGGGGTCGACGTACTGTCAATGGATTGAACCAGGGAATGTGAAGCGTCTGGGGAAAACCATGGAAAGTTGTGTGGGGCCTGGATGTGGAAAGGAAGCTGTGGTTTAGGTTGATTATTACATGACAGCTAGAGACTGAGTGTGAACGAATGTGGCCTTTGTTGTCTTTTGTTAGTGCTACCTCGCACACATGAGGGGGGAGGGGTTGTTATTTCATGTGTGGCTAAGTGGTGATGGGAATGAATAAAGGCAGACAGTATGAATTATGTACATGTGTATATATGTGTATGTCTGTGTGTGTATATATATGTATACCTTGAGATGAATAGGTATGTATATTTGTGTGTGTGGACGTGTATGTATATACATGTGCATGTGGGTGGGCTGGGCCATTCTTTCGTTTGTTTCCTTGCGCTACCTCGCTAATGCGGGAGACAGCAACAAAGCAAAATAAATAAATATATATATATTATTATCATTATTGTCGCTGTCTCCTGCGTTTGCGAGGTAGCGCAAGGAAACAGACAAAAATATATATATATATATATATATATATATATATATATATATATATATATATATTTTTTTTTTTTTCAAACTATTCGCCATTTCCCGCGTTAGCGAGGTAGTGTTAAGAACAGAGGACTGGGCCATTGAGGGAATATCCTCACCTGTCCCCCTTCTCTGTTCCTTCTTTTGGAAAATTAAAAAAAATTGAGAGGGGAGGATTTCCAGCCCCCCGCTCCCTCCCCTGTTAGTCGCCTTCCACGACACGCAGGGAATACGTGGGAAGTATTCTTTCTCCCCTATCCCCAGGGGTAATATACATATATATTATATTTATATCTTATTTTGCTTTGTTGCTGTCTCCCGCGTTTGCGAGGTAGCGCAAAGAAACAGACGAAAGAAATGGCCCAACCCACCCCCATACACATGTATATACATACACATCCGCACACGCAAATATACATACCTGTACATCTCAGTGTACACATATATATACACACACAGACACATACATATATACCCATGCACACAATTCATACTATCTGCCTTTATTCATACCCATCGCGATGGGAATGAAAATATTTATTATCTATTTTTTCTTATTATACTTTGTCGCTGTCTCCCGCGTTTGCGAGGTAGCGCAAGGAAACAGACGAAAGAAATGGCCTAACCCACCCCCATACACATGTATATACATACGTCCACACACGCAAATATACATACCTACACAGCTTTCCATGGTTTACCCCAGACGCTTCACATGCCTTGATTCAATCCACTGACAGCACGTCAACCCCGGTATACCACATCGCTCCAATTCACTCTATTCCTTGCCCTCCTTTCACCCTCCTGCATGTTCAGGCCCCGATCACACAAAATCTTTTTCACTCCATCTTTCCACCTCCAATTTGGTCTCCCTCTTCTCCTCGTTCCCTCCTCCTCCGACACATATATCCTCTTGGTCAATCTTTCCTCACTCATTCTCTCCATGTGCCCAAACCACTTCAAAACACCCTCTTCTGCTCTCTCAACCATGCTCTTTTTATTTCCACACATCTCTCTTACCCTTATGTTACTCACTCGATCAAACCACCTCACACCACACATTGTCATCAAACATCTCATTTCCAGCCCATCCATCCTCCTGCGCACAACTCTATCCATAGCCCACGCCTCGCGACCATACAACATTGTTGGAACCACTATTCCTTCAAACATACCCATTTTTGCTTTCCGAGATAATGTTCTCGACTTCCACACATTCTTCAAGGCCCCCAGAATTTTCGACCCCTCCCCCACCCTATGATCCACTTCCGCTTCCATGGTTCCATCCGCTGCCAGATCCACTCCCAGATATCTAAAACACTTCACTTCCTCCAATTTTTCTGCATTCAAACTCACCTCCCAATTGACTTGACCCTCAACCCTACTGTACCTAATAACCTTGCTCTTATTCACATTTACTCTTAACTTTCTTCTTTCACACACTTTACCAAACTCAGTCACCAGCTTCTGCAGTTTCTCACATAAATCAGCCACCAGCGCTGTATCATCAGCGAACAACAACTGACTCACTTCCCAAGCTCTCTCATCCCCAACAGACTTCATACTTGCCCCTCTTTCCAAAACTCTTGCATTCACCTCCCTAACAACCCCATCCATAAACAAATTAAACAACCATGGAGACATCACACACCCCTGCCGCAAACCTACATTCACTGAGAACCAATCACTTTCCTCTCTTCCTACACGTACACATGCCTTACATCCTCGATAAAAACTTTTCACTGCTTCTAACAACTTTCCTCCCACACCATATATTCTTAATACCTTCCACAGAGCATCTCTATCAACTCTATCATATGCCTTCTCCAGATCCATAAATGCTACATACAAATCCATTTGCTTTTCTAAGGATTTCTCACATACATTCTTCAAAGCAAACACCTGATCCACACATCCTCTACCACTTCTGAAACCACACTGCTCTTCCCCAATCTGATGCTCTGTACATGCCTTCACCCTCTCAATCAATACCCTCCCATATAATTTACCAGGAATACTCAACAAACTTATACCTCTGTAATTTGAGCACTCACTCTTATCCCCTTTGCCTTTGTACAATGGCAATATGCACGCATTCCGCCAATCCTCAGGCACCTCACCATGAGTCATACATACATTAAATTACCTTACCAACCAGTCAACAATACAGTCACCCCCTTTTTTAATCAATTCCACTGCAATACCATCCAAACCTGCTGCCTTGCCGGCTTTCATCTTCCGCAAAGCTTTCACTACCTCTTCTCTGTTTACCAAATCATTTTCCCTAACCCTCTCACTTTGCACACCACCTCGACCAAAACACCCTATATCTGCCACTCTATCATCAAACACATTCAGCAAACCTTCAAAATACTCACTCCATCTCCTTCTCACATCACCACTACTTGTTATCACCTCCCCATTTGCGCCCTTCACTGAAGTTCCCATTTGCTCCCTTGTCTTACGCACTTTATTTACCTCCTTCCAGGACATCTTTTTATTCTCCCTAAAATTTAATGATACTCTCTCACCCCAACTCTCATTTGCCCTTTTTTTCACCTCTTGCACCTTTCTCTTGACCTCCTGTCTCTTTCTTTTATACATCTCCCACTCAATTGCATTTTTTCCCTGCAAAAATCGTCCAAATGCCTCTCTCTTCTCTTTCACTAATACTCTTACTTCTTCATCCTACCTTCAGACACAGTTTAAAATGTGAAGGAAAATAGTGAAATTGGAGAAAAATGTAGCTTAGACATTGAAGCTTATTGATACAGTGGTTAAATTGATGAGAACTGCTATTGACGTTTGTGTAAATAAATCATACATTTCCTTTTTTCCATAGCCAGAGGTTGAACCATTATGTGACATTCATTTTTTTTCATTCAAGCTAGAAGTTTCAGTTTTCTAAATTGTTTCTTACATTTTTCATATGTATATATATGTATGTGTGTGTGTGTGTATATGTGCGTATGTATGTGTATGTGTGTGTATGTGTATATGTATATATATATATGTATATTATCCCTGGGGATAGGGGTGAAAGAATACTTCCCACGTATTCCTCGCGTGTCGTAGAAAGCGACTAGAGGGGACGGGAGCGGGGGGCCAGAAATCCTCCCCTCCTTGTATTAACTTTCTAAAATGGGAAACAGAAGAAGGAGTCACGCGGGGAGTGCTCATCCTCCTCGAAGGCTCAGAGTGGGGTGCCTAAACGTGTGTGGATGTAACCAAGATGTGAAAAAAGGAGAGATAGGTAGTATGTTTGAGGAAAGGAACCTGGATGTTTTGGCTCTGAGTGAAACGAAGCTCAAGGGTAAAGGGGAAGAGTGGTTTGGGAATGTCTGGGGAGTAAAGTCAGGGGTTAGTGAGAGGACAAGAGCAAGGGAAGGAGTAGCAATACTCCTGAAACAGGAGTTGTGGGAGTATGTGATAGAGTGTAAGAAAGTAAATTCTCGATTAATATGGGTAAAACTGAAAGTTGATGGAGAGAGGTGGGTGATTATTGGTGCATATGCACCTGGGCATGAGAAGAAAGATCAAGAGAGGCAAGTGTTTTGGGAGCAGCTGAATGAGTGTGTTAGTGGTTTTGATGCACGAGACCGGGTTATAGTGATGGGTGATTTGAATGCAAAGGTGAGTAATGTGGCAGTTGAGGGAATAATTGTTATACATGGGGTGTTCAGTGTTGTAAATGGAAATGGTGAAGAGCTTGTAGATTTATGTGCTGAAAAAGGACTGATGATTGGGAATACCTGGTTTAAAAAGCGAGATATACATAAGTATACTTATGTAAGTAGGAGAGATGGCCAGAGAGCGTTATTGGATTACGTGTTAATTGACAGGCGTGCGAAAGAGAGACTTTTGGATGTTAATGTGCTGAGAGGTGCAACTGGAGGGATGTCTGATCATTATCTTGTGGAGGCTAAGGTGAAGATTTGTATGGGTTTTCAGAAAAGAAGAGTGAATGTTGGGGTGAAGAGGGTGGTGAGAGTAAGTGAGCTTGAGAAGGAGACCTGTGTGAGGAAGTACCAGGAGAGACTGAGTACAGAATGGAAAAAGGTGAGAACAATGGAAGCAAGGGGAGTGGGGGAGGAATGGGATGTATTTAGGGAATCAGTGATGGATTGCGCAAAAGATGCTTGTGGCATGAGAAGAGTGGGAGGTGGGTTGATTAGAATATATATATATATATATATATATATATATATATATATATATATATATATATATATATATATATATATATATATTTTTTTTTTCTTTTTCATACTATTCGCTATTTCCCACAATAGCGAGGTAGCGTTAAGAACAGAGGACTGGGCCTTTGAGGGAATATCCTCACCTGGCCCTCTTCTCTGTTCCTTCTTTTGGAAAATTAAAAAAAAAAAAAAAAAACGAGAGGGGAGGATTTCCAGCCCCCCGCTCCCTTCCCTTTTAGTCGCCTTCTACGACATGCAGGGAATACGTGGGAAGTATTCTTTCTCCCCTATCCCCAGGAAATATATATATATATATATATATATATATATATATATATATATATATATATATATATATATATATATATATATATATTTTTTTTTTGTTAATACTATTCGCCATTTCCCGCATTAGCGAGGTAGCGTTTAGAACAAATGACTGGGCCTTTGAGAGAATATCCTCACGTGGCCCCCTTCTCTGTTCCTTCTTTTAGAAAATTAAAAAAAAAAATGAGAGAGGAGGATTTATTTATGTTATATATATTATCCCAGGGGATAGGGGAGAAAGAATACTTCCTACATATTCCCTGCGTGTCGTAGAAGGCGACTAAAAGGGAAGGGAGCGGGGGCTGAAAATCCTCCCCTCTTTTTTTTTTCTTTTTCCCCAAAGAAGGAACAGAGAAGGGGGCCAGATGAGGATATTCCCTCAAAGGCCCAGTCCTCTGTTCTTAACGCTACCTCACTAATGCGGGAAATGGCGAATAGTATGAAAGAAATAAAAAGATTTATATCTTTCTTTTTTTCCTTCTTTTGGAAAATAAAAAAAAAGAGAGGGGAGGATTTCCAGCCCCCTGCTCCCTCCCCTTTAAGTCGCCTTCTACGACACGCAGGGAATATGTGGGAAGTATTCTTTCTCCCCTATCCCCAGGGATAATATATATATATATCATATCTATATTTTATTTTGCTTTGTTGCTGTCTCCCGCGTTTGTGAGGTAGCACAAGGAAACAGACGAAAGAAATGGCCCAACCCACCCCCATACACATGTATATACATACACGTCCGCACACGCAAATATACATACCTATACATCTCAATGTACACATATATATACAAACACAGACACATACTTATATATACCCATGCACACAATTCACACTGTCTGCCTTTATTCATACCCATCGCGATGGGAATGAATATATATTTATTTTCTATTATACTTTGTCGCTGTCTCCCGTGTTTGCGAGGTAGCGTAAGGAAACAGACGAAAAAAATGGCCCAACCCCCCCCCCCATACACATGTATATACATACGTCCACACATGCAAATATACATACCTACACAGCTTTCCATGGTTTACCCCAGACGCTTCACATGCCTTGATTCAATCCACTGACAGCACGTCAACCCCGGTATACCACATCGCTCCAATTCACTCTATTCCTTGCCCTCCTTTCACCCTCCTGCATGTTCAGGCCCCGATCACACAAAATCTTTTTCACTCCATCTTTCCACCTCCAATTTGGTCTCCCTCTTCTCCTCGTTCCTTCCACCTTCGACACATATATCCTCTTGGTCAATCTTTCCTCACTCATTCTCTCCATGTGCCCAAACCATTTCAAAACACCCTCTTCTGCTCTCTCAACCACGCTCTTTTTATTTCCACACATCTCTCTTACCCTTATGTTACTTACTCGATCAAACCACCTCACACCACACATTGTCCTCAAACATCTCATTTCCAGCACATCCATCCTCCTGCGCACACCTCTATCCATAGCCCATGCCTCGCAACCATACAACATTGTTGGAACCACTATTCCTTCAAACATACCCATTTTTGCTTTCCGAGATAATGTTCTCGACTTCCACACATTCTTCAAGGCTCCCAGAATTTTCGCCCCCTCCCCCACCCTATGAATATATATATATATATATATACATATATATATATATATATATATATATATATATATATATATATATATACATATATGTGTGTGTATATTTATATGTTAATATGCTGAGAGGTGCAACTGGAGGGATGTCTGATCATTATCTTGTGGAGGCGAAGGTGAAAATTTGTAGAGGTTTTCAGAAAAGAAGAAAGAGTGTTGGGGTAAAGATAGTGGCAAGAGTAAGTGAGCTTGGGAGGGAGACTTGTGTGAGGAAGTACCAGGAGAGACTGAGTACAGAATGGAAAAAGGTGAGAACAAAAGACGTAAGGGGAGTGGGGGAGGAATGGGATGTATTTAGGGAAACAGTGATGGCTTGTGCAAAAGATGCTTGTGGCACGAGAAGTGAGGGAGGTGGGCAGGTTAGAAAGGGTAGTGAGTGGTGGGATGAAGGAGTAAGATTATCAGTGAAATAGAAGAGAGAGAGGCATTTGGATGATTTTTGCAGGGAAATAAGGCAAATGACTGGGAGATGTATAAAAGAAAGAGGCAGGAGGTCAAGAAAAAGGAGCAAAAGGTGAAAAAGAGGGCAAATGAGAGTTGGGGTGAGAGAGCATCATTAAATTTTAGGGAGAATAAAAAGATGTTCTGGAAGGAGGTAAAGAAAGTGCGTAAGAAAAGGGAACATCAGTGAAGGGGGATAATGGGGAGGTGATAATACGTATTGGTGATGAGAGAAGTAGATGGAGTGAGTATTTTGAAGGTTTGTTGAATGTGTTTGATGATAGAGTGGCAGATATAGGGTGTTTTTGTCGAGGTGTTGTGCAAAGTGAGAGGGTTAGGGAAAATGATTTGGTAAACAGAGAAGAGGTAGTAAAAGATTTGCGGAAGATGAAAGCCGGAAGGCATCGGGTTTGGATGGCATTGCAGTGGAATTTATTAAAAAATAGAGTGGCTGTGTTGTTGAGTGGTTGGTAAGGTTATTTAATGTATGTATGACTCATGGGGAGGTGCCTGAGGATTGGCAGAATGCTTGCATAGTGCCATTGTACAAAGGCAAAGGGTATAAAAGTGAGTGCTTAAATTACAGAGGTGTAAGCTTGTTGAGTATTCCTGGTAAACTATATGGGAGGGTATTGATTGAGAGGGTGAAGGCATGTACAGAGCATCAGATTGGGGAAGAGCAGTGTGGTTTTAGAAGTGGTAGAAGATGTGTGGATCAGGTGTTTGCTTTGAAGAATGTATGTGAGAAATACTTAGAAAAGCAAATGGATATGTATGTAACATTCATGGATCTGGAGAAGGCATATGATAGAGTTGATAGAGATGCTTTTTGGAAGGTATTAAGAATATATGGTGCGGGAGGTAAGTTGTTAGAAGCAGTGAAAAGTTTTTATCGAGGATGTAAGGATGTGTACGAGTAGGAAGAGATGAAAGTGATTGGTTCCCAGTGAATGTCTGTTTGCGACAGGGGTACATGATGTCTCCATGGTTGTTTAATTTGTTTATGGATGGGGTTGTTAGGGAGGTGAATGCAAGAGTTTTAGAGAGAGGGGCAAGTATGCAGCCTGTTATGGATGAGAGAGCTTCGGAAGAGTCAGTTGTTGTTCGCTGATGATACAGCGCTGGTGGCTGATTCGGGTGAGAAACAGCAGAAACTGGTGACTGAGTTTGGTGAAATGTGTGAAAGAAGACAGTTGAGGGTAAATGTGAATAAGAGCAAGGTTATCAGGTACATCAGGGTTGAGGGACAAGTCAACTGGGAGGTACGTTTGAATGGAGAAAAACTGGAGGAAGAAGTGTTTTGGATATCTAGGAGTGCATTTGGCAGCAGATGGAACCATGGAAGCAGAAGCGAATCATAGGGTGGGGGAGGGGGCGAAAGTTCTGGGAGCATTGCAAAATGTGAAGGTGACAACATTATCTCAGAAATCAAAAATGGGTATGTTCGAAGGAATAGTGGTTCCGACAATGTTATATGGCTGCATGGCGTGGGCTATAGACAGAGTTGTGCGGAGGAGGGTGAATGTGTTGGAAATGAGATGTTTGAGGACAATGTGTGGTGTGAGGTGGTTTGATCGATTAAGTAATGAAACGGTAAGACAGATGTGTGGTAATAAAAAGAGTGTGGTTGAGAGAGTAGAAGAGGGTGTTTTGAAATGGTTTGGTCACATGGAGAGAATGAGTGAGAAAAGATTGACAAAGAGGATATATGTGTTAGAGGTGGAGGGAACGAGAAGTGGCAGACCTAATTGGAGGTGGAAAGATGGAGTAGAAAAGATTATGAGTGATTGGAGCCTGAACATGCAGGAGGGTGAAAGGCGTGCAAGGAATAGAATGAATTGGAACGATGTGGTATACTGGGGTCGACGTGCTGCCAATGGATTGAACCAGGACATGTGAAGCATCTGGGGGAAAACATGGAAAGTTTTGAGGGGCCTGGATGTGGAAAGGAAGCTGTGGTTTCAGTTCATAATCCATGACAGCTAGAGACTGAATGTGAATGAATGTGGCCTTTGTTGTCTTTTCCTAGCGCTACCTTGCACATATGCGGGGGGAGGGGGGTTGTTATTTCATGCGTGGCGAGGTGGCGACGGGAATGAATAAGGGCAGACAGTATGAATTATGTATATGTGTATATATGTGTATGTCTGTGTGTGTATATATATATGGATACGTTGAGATGTATAGGTATGTATATGTGCGTGTGTGGATATGTATGTGTGTGTGTATATATATATATATATATATATATATATATATATATATATATATATATATATATATATATATATATATATATATTTTTTTTTTTTTTTTTTTTGCTTTGTCGCTGTCTCCTGCGTTTGCGAGGTAGCGCAAGGAAACAGACGAAAGAAATGGCCCAACCCACCCCCATACACATGCCTTGATTCAATCCACTGACAGCACGTCAACCCCGGTATACCACATCACTCCAATTCACTCTATTCTTTGCCCTCCTTTCACCCTCCTGCATGTTCAGGCCCCGATCACACAAAATCTTTTTCACTCCATCTTTCCACCTCCAATTTGGTCTCCCTCTTCTCCTCGTTCCCTCCACATCCGACACATATATCCTCTTGGTCAATCTTTCCTCACTCATTCTCTCCATGTGACCAAACCATTTCAAAACACCCTCTTCTGCTCTCTCAACCACGCTCTTTTTATTTCCACACATCTCTCTTACCCTTACGTTACTTACTCGATCAAACCACCTCACACCACACATTGTCCTCAAACATCTCATTTCCAGCACATCCATCCTCCTGCGCACAACTCTATCCATAGTCCACGCCTCACAACCATACAACATTGTTGGAACCACTATTCCTTCAAACATACCCACTTTTGCTTTCCGAGATAATGTTCTCGACTTCCACACATTCTTCAAGGCTCCCAGAATTTTCGCCCCCTCCCCCACCCTATGACCCACTTCCGCTTCCATGGTTCCATCCGCTGCCAGATCCACTCCCAGATATCTAAAACACTTCACTTCCTCCAGTTTTTCTCCATTCAATCTCACCTCCCAATTGAATTGACCCTCAACCCTACTGTACCTAATAACCTTGCTCTTATTCACATTTACTCTTAACTTTCTTCTTTCACACACTTTACCAAACTCAGTCACCAGCATCTGCAGTTTCTCACATGAATCAGCCACCAGCGCTGTATCATCAGCGAACAACAACTGACTCACTTCCCAAGCTCTCTCATCCCCAACAGACTTCATACTTGCCCCTCTTTCCAAAACTCTTGCATTCACCTCCCTAACAACCCAATCCATAAACAAATTAAACAACCATGGAAACATCACACACCCCTGCCGCAAACCTACATTCACTGAGAACCAATCACTTTCCTCTCTTCCTACACGTACACATGCCTTACATCCTCGATAAAAACTTTTCACTGCTTCTAACAACTTTCCTCCCACACCATATATTCTTAATACCTTCCACAGAGCATCTCTATCAACTCTATCATATGCCTTCTCCAGATCCATAAATGCTACATACAAATCCATTTGCTTTTCTAAGTATTTCTCACATACATTCTTCAAAGCAAACACCTGATCCACACATCCTCTACCACTTCTGAAACCACACTGCTCTTCCCCAATCTGATGCTCTGTACATGCCTTCACCCTCTCAATCAATACCCTCCCATATAATTTACCAGGAATACTCAACAAACTTATACCTCTGTAATTTGAGCACTCACTCTTATCCCCTTTGCCTTTGTACAATGGCACTATGCACGCATTCCGCCAATCCTCAGGCACCTCACCATGAGTCATACATACATTAAATAACCTTACCAACCAGTCAACAATACAGTCACCCCCTTTTTTAATAAATTCCACTGCAATACCATCCAAACCTGCTGCCTTGCCGGCTTTCATCTTCCGCAAAGCTTTTACTACCTCTTCTCTGTTTACCAACTCATTTTCCCTAACCCTCGCACTTTGCACACCACCTCGACCAAAACACCCTATATCTGCCACTCTATCATCAAACACATTCAACAAACCTTCAAAATACTCACTCCATCTCCTTCTCACATCACCACTACTTGTTATCACCTCCCCATTTGCGCCCTTCACTGAAGTTCCCATTTGCTCCCTTGTCTTACGCACTTTATTTACCTCCTTCCAGAACATCTTTTTATTCTCCCTAAAATTTAATGATACTCTCTCACCCCAACTCTCATTTGCCCTTTTTTTCACCTCTTGCACCTTTCTCTTGACCTCCTGTCTCTTTCTTTTATACATCTCCCACTCAATTGCATTTTTTCCCTGCAAAAATCGTTCAAATGCCTCTCTCTTCTCTTTCACTAATACTCTTACTTCTTCATCCCACCACTCACTACCCTTTCTAATCAACCCACCTCCCACTCTTCTCATGCCACAAGCATCTTTTGCGCAATCCATCACTGATTCCCTAAATACATCCCATTCCTCCCCCACTCCCCTTACTTCCATTGTTCTCACCTTTTTCCATTCTGTACTCAGTCTCTCCTGGTACTTCCTCACACAGGTCTCCTTCTCAAGCTCACTTACTCTCACCACCCTCTTCACCCCAACATTCACTCTTCTTTTCTGAAAACCCATACAAATCTTCACCTTAGCCTCCACAAGATAATGATCAGACATCCCTCCAGTTGCACCTCTCAGCACATTAACATCCAAAAGTCTCTCTTTCGCACGCCTGTCAATTAACACGTAATCCAATAACGCTCTCTGGCCATCTCTCCTACTTACATAAGTATACTTATGTATATCTCGCTTTTTAAACCAGGTATTCCCAATCATCAGTCCTTTTTCAGCACATAAATCTACAAGCTCTTCACCATTTCCATTTACAACACTGAACACCCCATGTATACCAATTATTCCCTCAACTGCCACATTACTCACCTTTGCATTCAAATCACCCATCACTATGACCCGGTCTCGTGCATCAAAACCACTAACACACTCATTCAGCTGCTCCCAAAACACTTGCCTCTCTTGATCTTTCTTCTCATGCCCAGGTGCATATGCACCAATAATCACCCACCTCTCTCCATCAACTTTCAGTTTTACCCATATTAATCGAGAATTTACTTTCTTACACTCTATCACATACTCCCACAACTCCTGTTTCAGGAGTATTGCTACTCCTTCCCTTGCTCTTGTCCTCTCACTAACCCCTGACTTTACTCCCCAGACATTCCCAAACCAATATATATATATATTTATGTATATATATATATATATATATATATATATATATATATATATATATATATATATATATTTTTTTTTTTTTTTTCAAACTATTCGCCATTTCCCGCATTAGCGAGGTAGCGTTAAGTACAGAGGACTGGGCCTTTTTCGGAATATCCTCACCTGGCCCCCTCTGTTCCTTCTTTTGGAAAATTAAAAAAAAAAGAAAAAAAAAAAAAAACGAGAGGGGAGGATTTCCAGCCCCCCGCTCCCTCCCCTTTTAGTCGCCTTCTACGACACGCAGGGAATACGTGGGAAGTATTCTTAATCCCCTATCCCCAGGGATATATATATATATATATATATATATATATATATATATATATATATATATATATATATATATATATATTGAGGGAATAATTGGTATAAATGGGGTGTTCAGTGTTGTAAATGGAAATGGTGAAGAGCTTGTAGATTTATGTGCTGAAAAAGGACTGATGATTGGGAATACCTGGTTTAAAAAGCGAGATATACATAAGTATACTTATGTAAGTAGGAGAGATGGCCAGAGAGTGTTATTGGATTACGTGTTAATTGACAGGCGTGCAAAAGAGAGACTTTTGGATGTTAATGTGCATTGAGATGTGCATTGAGGTGTACATTGAGATGTATAGGTATGTATATTTGCGTGTGTGGACGTGTATGTATATACATGTGTATGTGGGCAGGTTGGGCCATTCTTTCGTCTGTTTCCTTGCACTACCTTGCAAACGTGGGAGACAGAGACAAAGCAAAATAAAAAAATAATATATTTATCATATATTTATTTATTTTGCTTTGTCGCTGTCTCCCGCGTTTACGAGGTAGTGGAAGGAAACAGACGAAAGAAATGGCACAACCCACCCCCATGCACCCAAACATGCAAATGTACATACCTATACATCTCAATGTACACATATATATTCACACACAGACACATACATATATACCCATGCACACAATTCACACTGCCTGCCCCTATTCATTCTCATCGCCACCTCACCACACATGGAATACCATCCCCCTCCCCCCTCATGTGTGCGAGGTAGCACTAGGAAAAAACAACAAAGGCCCCATTCGTTCACACTCAGTCTCCAGCTGTCACGCAATAATGCCCGAAACCACAGCTCCCTTTCCACATCCAGGCCACACACAACTTTCCATGGTTTACCCCAGACACTTCACATGCCTTGATTCAATCCACTGACAGCACGTCAACCCCGGTATACCACATCGCTCCAGTTTACTCTATTCCTTGCTCTCCTTTCACCCTCCTGCATGTTCAGGCCCCGATCACACAAAATCTTTTTCACTCCATCTTTCCACCTCCAATTTGGTCTCCCTCTTCTCCTCGTTCCCTCCACCTCCGACACATATATCCTCTTGGTCAATCTTTCCTCACTCATTCTCTCCATGTGCCCAAACCATTTCAAAACACCCTCTTCTGCTCTCTCAACCACGCTCTTTTTATTTCCACACATCTCTCTTACCCTTACGTTACTTACTCGATCAAACCACCTCACACCACACATTGTCCTCAAACATCTCATTTCCAGCACATCCAACCTCCTGCGCACAACTCTATCCATAGCCCACGCCTCGCAACCATACAACGTTGTTGGAACCACTATTCCTTCAAACATACCCATTTTTGCTTTCCGAGATAATGTTCTCGACTTCCACACATTCTTCAAGGCTCCCAGGATTTTCGCCCCCTCCCCCACCCTATGATCCACTTCCGCTTCCATGGTTCCATCCGCTGCCAGATCCACTCCCAGATATCTAAAACACTTCACTTCCTCCAGTTTTTCTCCATTCAAACTTACCTCCCAACGGACTTGACCCTCAACCCTACTGTACCTAATAACCTTGCTCTTATTCACATTTACTCTTAACTTTCTTCTTCCACACACTTTACCAAACTCAGTCACCAGCTTCTGCAGTTTCTCACATGAATCAGCCACCAGCGCTGTATCATCAGCGAACAACAACTGACTCACTTCCCAAGCTCTCTCATCCCCAACAGACTTCATACTTGCCCCTCTTTCCAAAACTCCTGCATTCACCTCCCTAACAACCCCATCCATAAACAAATTAAACAACCATGGAGACATCACACACCCCTGCCGCAAACCTGCATTCACTGAGAACCAATCACTTTCCTCTCTTGCTAAACGTACACATGCCTTACATCCTCGATAAAAACTTTTCACTGCTTCTAACAACTTGCCTCCCACACCATATATTCTTAATACCTTCCACAGAGCATCTCTATCAACTCTATCATATGCCTTCTCCAGATCCATAAATGCTACATACAAATCCATTTGCTTTTCTAAGTATTTCTCACATACATTCTTCAAAGCAAACACCTGATCCACACATCCTCTACCACTTCTGAAACCACACTGCTCTTCCCCAATCTGATGCTCTGTACATGCCTTCACCCTCTCAATCAATACCCTCCCATATAATTTACCAGGAATACTCAACAAACTTATACCTCTCTAATTTGAGCACTCACTCTTATCCCCTTTGCCTTTGTACAATGGCACTATGCAAGCATTCTGCCAATCCTCAGGCACCTCACCATGAGTCATACATGCATTAGATAACCTTACCAACCAGTCAACAATACATTCACCCCCTTTTTGAATAAATTCCACTGCAATACCATCCAAACCTGCTGCAAACACCTGATCCACTCATCCTCTACCACTTCTGAAACCACACTGCTCTTCCCCAATCTGATGCTCTGTACAGGCCTTCACTCTCTCAATCAGTACCCTCCCATATAATTTACCAGGAATACTCAAGAAACTTATACCTCTTTAATTTGAGCACTCACTTTTATCCCCTTTGCCTTTGTACAATGGGTCTATGCAAGCATTCCGCCTATCCTCAGGCACCTCACCATGAATCATACATACATTAAATAACCTTACCAACCAGTCAACAATACAGTCACCCACTTTTTTAATCAATTCCACTGCAATACCATCCAAACCTGCTGCCTTGCCGGCTTTCATCTTCCGCAAAGCTTTTACTACCTCTTCTCTGTTTACCAAATCATTTTCCCTAACCCTCTCACTTTGCACACCACCTCGACCAAAACACCCCATATCTGCCACTCTAACATCAAACACATTCAACAAACCTTCAAAATACTCACTCCATCTCCTTCTCACATCACCACCACTTGTTATCACCTCCCCATTAGTACCCTTCACTGAAGTTCCCATTTGCTCCCTTGTTTTATGCACTTTATTTACCTCCTTCCAGAACATCTTTTTATTCTCCCTAAAATCTAATGATACTCTCTCACCCTAACTCTCATTTGCCCTCTTTTTCACCTCTTGCACCTTTCTCTTGACCTCCTGTCTCTTTCTTTTATACATCTCCCACTCAATTGCATTTTTTCCCTGCAAAAATCGTCCAAATGCCTCTCTCTTCTCTTTCACTAATAATCTTACATCTTCATCCCACCACTCGCTACCCTTTCTAATCAACCCACCTTCCACGCTTCTCATGCCACAAGCACCTTTTGCGCAAGCCATCACTGCTTCCCTAAATACATCCCATTCCAACCCCCCACTCCCCTTACCTCCTTTGTTCTCACCTTTTTCCATTCTGTACTCAGTCTCTCCTGGTACTTCCTCAAGTCTCCTTCCCAAGCTCACTTACTCTCACCACTCTCTTCACCCCAACATTCTCTCTTCTTTTCTGAAAACCCCTACAAATCTTCACCTTCGCCTCCACAAGATAATGATCAGACATCCCTCCAGTTGCACCTCAGCATATAAACATCCAAAAGTCTCTCTCGCGCGCCTATCAATTAACACGTAATTCAATATATATATATATATATTTTTTTTTTTTTTTCTATACTTTGTCGCTGTCTCCCGCGTTTGCGAGGTAGCGCAAGGAAACAGACGAAAGAAATGGCCCAACCCCCCCCCATACACATGTACATACGTCCACACACGCAAATATACATACCTACACAGCTTTCCATGGTTTACCCCAGACGCTTCACATGCCTTGATTCAATCCACTGACAGCACGTCAACCCCGGTATACCACATCGCTCCAATTCACTCTATTCCTTGCCCTCCTTTCACCCTCCTGCATGTTCAGGCCCCGATCACACAAAATCTTTTTCACTCCATCTTTCCACCTCCAATTTGGTCTCCCTCTTCTCCTCGTTCCCTCCACCTCCGACACATATATCCTCTTGGTCAATCTTTCCTCACTCATTCTCTCCATGTGCCCAAACCATTTCAAAACACCCTCTTCTGGTCTCTCAACCACGCTCTTTTTATTTCCACACATCTCTCTTACCCTTACGTTACTTACTCGATCAAACCACCTCACACCACACATTGTCCTCAAACATCTCATTTCCAGCACATCCATCCTCCTGCGCACATCTCTATCCATAGCCCACGCCTCGCAACCATACAACATTGTTGGAACCACTATTCCTTTAAACATACCCATTTTTGCTTTCCAAGATAATGTTCTCGACTTCCACACATTTTTCAAGGCTCCCAGAATTTTCGCCCCCTCCCCCACCCTATGATCCACTTCCGCTTCCATGGTTCCATCCGCTGACAGATCCACTCCCAGATATCTAAAACACTTCACTTCCTCCAGTTTTTCTCCATTCAAACTCACCTCCCAATTGACTTGACCCTCACCCCTACTGTACCTAATAACCTTGCTCTTATTCACATTTACTCTTAACTTTCTTCTTCCACACACTTTACCAAACTCAGTCACCAGCTTCTGCAGTTTCTCACATGAATCAGCCACCAGCGCTGTATCATCAGCGAACAACAACTGACTCACTTCCCAAGCTCTCTCATCCCCAACAGACTTCATACTTGCCCCTCTTTCCAGGACTCTTGCATTTACCTCCCTAACAACCCCATCCATAAACAAATTAAACAACCATGGAGACATCACACACCCCTGCCGCAAACCTACATTCACTGAGAACCAATCACTTTCCTCTCTTCCTACATGTACACATGCCTTACATCCTCGATAAAAACTTTTCACTGCTTCTAACAACTTGCCTCCCACACCATATATTCTTAATACCTTCCACAGAGCATCTCTATCAACTCTATCATATGCCTTCTCCAGATCCATAAATGCTACATACAAATCCATTTGCTTTTCTAAGTATTTCTCACATACATTCTTCAAAGCAAACACCTGATCCACACATCCTCTACCACTTCTGAAACCGCACTGCTCTTCCCCAATCTGATGCTCTGTACATGCCTTCACCCTCTCAATCAATACCCTCCCATATAATTTACCAGGAATACTCAACAAACTTATACCTCTGTAATTTGAGCACTCACTCTTATCCCCTTTGCCTTTGTACAATGGCACTATGCACGCATTCCGCCAATCCTCAGGCACCTCACCATGAGTCATACATACATTAAATAACCTTACCAACCAGTCAACAATACAGTCACCCCACTTTTTAATAAATTCCACTGCAATACCATCCAAACCTGCTGCCTAGAGGGGACGGGAGCGGGGGGCCGGAAATCCTCCCCTCCTTGTATTAACTTTCTAAAATGGGAAACAGAAGAAGGAGTCACGCGGTGAGTGATCATCCTCCTCGAAGGCTCAGAGTGGGGTGCCTAAATGTGTGTGGATGTAACTAAGATGTGAAAAAAGGAGAGATAGGTAGTATGTTTGAGGAAAGGAACCTGGATGTTTTGGCTCTGAGTGAAACGAAGCTCAAGGGTAAAGGGGAAGAGTGGTTTGGAAATGTCTGGGGAGTGAAGTCAGGGGTTAGTGAGAGGACAAGAGCAAGGGAAGGAGTAGCAATACTCCTGAAACAGGAGTTGTGGGAGTATGTGATAGAATGTAAGAAAGTAAATTCTCGATTAATATGGGTAAAATTGAAAGTTGATGGAGAGAGGTGGGTGATTATTGGTGCATATGCACCTGGGCATGAGAAGAAAGATCACGAGAGGCAAGTGTTTTGGGAGCAGCTGAATGAGTGTGTTAGCGGTTTTGATGCACGAGACCGGGTTATAGTGATGGGTGATTTGAATGCAAAGGTGAGTAATGTGGCAGTTGAGGGAATAATTGGTATGCATGGGGTGTTCAGTGTTGTAAATGGAAATGGTGAAGAGCTTGTAGATTTATGTGCTGAAAAAGGACTGATGATTGGGAATACCTGGTTTAAAAAGCGAGATATACATAAGTATACTTATGTAAGTAGGAGAGATGGCCAGAGAGTGTTATTGGATTACGTGTTAATTGACAGGCGTGCAAAAGAGAGACTTTTGGATGTTAATGTGCTGAGAGGTGCAACTGGAGGGATGTCTGATCATTATCTTGAGGAGGCTAAGGTGAAGATTAGTATGGGTTTTCAGAAAAGAGGAGTGAATGTTGGGGTGAAGAAGGTGGTGAGAGTGAGTGAGCTTGGGAAGGAGACCTGTGTGGGGAAGTACCAGGAGAGACTGTGTACAGAATGGAAAAAGGTGAGAACAATGGAAGTAAGGGGAGTGGGGGAGGAATGGGATGTATTTAGGGAATCAGTGATGGATTGCGCAAAAGATGCTTGTGGCATGAGAAGAGTGGGAGGTGGGCTGTTTAGAAAGGGTAGTGAGTGGTGGGATGAAGAAGTAAGAGTATTAGTGAAAGAGAAGAGAGAGGCATTTGGACGATTTTTGCAGGGAAAAAATGCAATTGAGTGGGAGAAGTATAAAAGAAAGAGACAGGAGGTCAAGAGAAAGGTGCAAGAGGTGAAAAAAAGGGCAAATGAGAGTTGGGGTGAGAGACTATCAGTAAATTTTAGGGAGAATAAAAAGATGTTCTGGAAGGAGGTAAATAGGGTGCGTAAGACAAGGGAGCAAATGGGAACTTCAGTGAAGGGCGTAAATGGGGAGGTGATAACAAGTAGCGGTGATGTGAGAAGGAGATGGAATGAGTATTTTGAAGGTTTGTTGAATGTGTCTGATGACAGAGTGGCAGATATAGGGTGTTTTGGTCGAGGTGGTGTGCAAAGTGAGAGGGTTAGGGAAAATGATTTGGTAAACAGAGAAGAGGTAGTAAAAGCTTTGCGGAATATATATATATATATATATATATATATATATATATATATATATATATATATATATATATATATATATATATCCCTGGGGATAGGGGATTAAGAATACTTCCCACGTATTCCCTGTGTGTTGTAGAAGGCGACTAAAAGGGGAGGGAGCGGGGGGCTGGAAATCCTCCCCTCTCGTTTTTTTTTTAATTTTCCAAAAGAAGGAACAGAGAATTGGGCCAGGTGAGGGTATTCCCTCAAAGGCCCAGTCCTCTGTTCTTAACGCTACCTCGCTAATGCGGGAAATGGCGAATAGTTTAAAAAAAAAAAAATATATATATATATATATGGGGCCTGGATGTGAAAAGGGAGCTGTGTTTTCAGTGCATTATACATGACAACTAGAGACCGAGTGAGAACGAATGTGGCCTTTGTTGTCTTTTCGTAGCGCTACCTCGCGAGCATGCGGGGGGGGGTAGGGGGTTGTCATTTCATGTGAGCTGGGTTGGTGGCGAAAATGAATATAGGCAGCAAGTATGAATTATGTACATGTGTATATATGTATATGTCTGTGTATGTATATACATGTATATGTTGAAATGTACATGTGCATGTGTGAACATGTATGCATATGCATGTGTATATGGGTTGGTTGGGCCATTCTTTCATCTGTTTCCTTGTGCTATGTCCCTAATGCGGGACACAGCAACAAAGTATAATAAATATAAATATATATACATCCACATGTGCACATATACATACCTATACATTTCAACGTATACATATATAAACACACAAAGACATATACATATATACAAATGTACACAATTCATACTTGCTGCCTTTATTCATTCCCGCTGCTACCCTGCCACACTTAAATGCCAACCCCCGCAGCACACGAGGTAGTGCTAGGAAAAGACAACAAAGGCCATATTCGTTCACACTCAGTCTCTAGCTGTCATGTATAATGCACCGAAAGCACAGCTCCCTTTCCACATCAAGGCCCAACAAAACTTTCCATGGTTTACCCCAGATGCTTCTCATGCCCTGATTCAATACATTGACAGCACGTTGACCCCAGTATATGGCATCGTTCCATGTCACTCTATTCCTTGCACACCTTTCACCCTCCTGCATGTTCAGGCCCAGATCACTCAAAATCTTTTTCACTCCATCTTTCCACCTCAAATTTAGTCTCCCAATTCTCCTTGTTCCCTCCACCTCTGACACATATATCCTATTTGTCAATCTTTCCTCACTCATTCTCTCCATGTGACCAAACCATTTCAATATAACCTCTTCTGCTGTCTCAACCACACTCTTTTTATTACCACACATCTCTCTTACCCTTTCATTACTTACTCGATAAAACCACCTCACACCACATATTGTCCTCAAACATCTCATTTCAACAAATCTACCCTCCTTCAAACAACCCTATCTATAGCCCACACCTCTCAACCATATAACATTGCTAGAACCACTATTCCTTCAAACATACCCATTTTTGATTTGAGAGATAATATTCTCGCCTTCAACACATGTTTCAATGCCCCCATCACTTTCACCCCCTCCCCCAACCTGTGACTCACTTCCGTTTCCATGGTTCCATCCCCTGCCAAATCCACTCCCAGATATCTAAAACACTTCACTTCCTACAGTTTTTCCCCATTCAAACTTACCTCCCAACTGACTTGTCCCTCATCCCTACTGTACCTAATAACCTTGCTCTTATTCACATTTACTCTCAGCTTTCTTCTTTCACACACTTTACCAAACTCAGTCACCAGCTTCTGCAGTTTCTCACACGAATCAGCCACCAGCATTGTACCATCAGCGAACAACAACTGACTCACTTCCCAAGCCCTCTCACCTACAAGAGACTACATACTTGCCCCTCTCTCCAAAACTCTTGCATTGACCTCCCTAACAACCCCATCCATAAACAAATTAAACAACCATGGAGACATCATGCACCCCTGCCGCAAACTGACATTCAATGAGAACCAATCACTTTCCTCTCTTCCTACTCATACACATGCCTTACATCCTCTATAAAAACTTTTCATCGCTTCCAGCAACTTGCCTCCCAAAGCATATACTCTTAATACCTTCCACAGAGCATCTCTATCAACTCTATCATATACCTTCTCCAGATCCATAAATGCTTCATATAAATCCATTTGTTTTTGTGAGTATTTCCCTCATACATTTTTCAAAGCAAACACCTGATCCACACATCCTCTACCACTTCTGAAGCCACACTGCTCTTCCCCAATCTGATGCTCTGTACATGACTTCACCCTCTCAATCAATACCCTCCTATATAATTTCCATGGATTACTCAACAAATTCATACCGCTGTAATTTAAACACTCACCTTCATCCCCTTTGCTTTGTACAATGGCACTATGCATGCATTCCGCCAATCCTCAGGCACCTCACCATGAACCATACATAAAGTGAATATCCTCACCAACCAGTCAACAACATAGTCATCCTCTTTTTTAATAAATTCCACCGCAATACCATGTAAACCCGCCACCTTGCCAGCTTTCTTCTTCCGCAAAGCTTTCACTAACTCTTTTCTGTTTACCAAATCATTCTCCCTAACCCTCTCACTTCATACACCACCTCAACCAAAACACCCTATATCTACAACTCTATCATCTAACACATTAAACAAACCTTCAAAATATTCACTGCATCTCCTTCTCACATCATCACTATTTGTTATTATCTCCCCATTAACCCCCTTCACCGACCTCCCCATTAACCCCCTTCACCGATGTTCCCATTTGTTCTTTTGTCTTCTGCACTTTATTTACCTCCTTCCAAAACATCTTTTTATTCTCCCTAAAATTTAATGATACTCCCTCACCCCAACTCTCATTTACCTTCTTTTTCACCTCCTGCACCTTTCTCTTGATCTCCTGCCTCTTTCTTTTATACATCTCCCACTCATTTGCACTATTTCCCAGCAAAAATCATCCAAATCCCTCTCTCTTCTCTTTCATTGATAATCTTACTTCTTCATATCAGCACTCTACCTATTCTAATCTGCCCACCTCCCATGCTTCTCATGCCACAAGCATCTTTTACGCAAGCCATCACTGCTTCCCTAAATACATACCATTCCTCCTCTACTCCCCTTATGTCCTTTGCTCTCACCTTTTTCCATTTTGCACTGTCTCTCTTGGTACTTCCTCACACAAGTCTCCTTCCCAAGCTCACTTACTCTGACCACTCTCTTCACCCCAATATTCTCTCTTCTTTTCTGAAAACCTCTACAAATTTTCACCTTCGCCTCCACAAGATAATAATCAGACATCCCTCCAGATGAACCTCTCAGCACATTAACATCCAAAAGTCTCTCTTTCACGCGCCTATCAATCAACACGTAATCCAATAACGCTCTCTGGCCATCTTTCCTACTTACATACGTGTACTTATGTATGTCTCTCCTTTCAAAGAAGGTATTCCCAATCACTAGTCCTTTTTCAGCACACAAATCCACAAGCTCTTCACCATTTCCATTTACAACACTGAACACCCCATGCACACCAATCATTCCCTCAACTGCCACATTACTCACCTTTGCATTCAAATCATATATATAATGATATCATATAATATAAAACTTTAAAGAATGGCAACCTATTCATAATGGCACATATGTAGTGAAGATTAACTTTGGATCAGAAGATCTCTACATAAATGTATATGAAAATCTCCAGTCACAGACAAATTTATCGAAGCCACTTTGACACTCCTGCTTCTAAATAGTTTTCAAGCTAGGCACCTGTTTGTCCTCTACAAATTACCTGACTGTATTCAGACAGTTTCATAATTTTTCAAATTTACAACTTTCCCCATGTGTAACTATGGTTATAAAGAAAAAATTGCAAAGGAAGTTGCCCACAATCCTCAGATTCATTCATTTATGAACATGAATAAATACTTGTGTGCATGATGAGACTGCCTTTACAACATAAAAGTTTCCAAAATCTGTGCAATCAAACATTTCCTCACCAGAATGAATACACTTGTGCATTGCAAGATGGCTCATATGAATTTTTCCCACAATCCTAACATTTAAATCTTTTTCTGTGTGAATAGCTTTGTGCAAATTATTTCCCATAATCATCATTCACAAACCTTCTCTCAGTTTTGCGAATGCCTTTAAGCATATTAAGGTTGCCCTTCTCTGGAAATAATTTCCCCAAAATCCTATTTAAACTTTTTCTCACTGTGTGAATAACTTAATGCAAGTAAAGGCTGCCCTTCAATGGGAATAATTTCTCATAATCCTTACACTTTTTTCACATTTATGAATGACTGTGCATGTTAAGGCTGCCCTCTCCGTGAACTGTTTCCTCAATCTTTACATTCAATCTTCTCATCTGTGTGGATAATTGTGCAAATTAAGGTTGTCTCTCATTAACAATTAGTTTTCACTATCCTCACAATCAGACTTTCTCACCACTGTCAATATCTTTATGCATATTGAGGTTGTCTTTCAAAATGAATAGTTCCCCACTATCTAACCATTCAAACAATTTCTCATGTGTGGATACGATTGTAAACATTAAAGATGATTCTCACACAAAATTTTTCAAATCCATATGAATAACACTTTGCATTTAACCTTCTGTGTAAATCTTCTCCCACAATCCTTACATTCAAAATCTTTTGGTTCTGAATGAATATCTTTGTGTATGTTAAGGTTGTATTCAAAGCGAGATATTTTCCCACAATTCTCATATACAATTTTTTCTCACCTATGTGAACATATATGAGAAACTTAATGGCATTTCCCACTATTTTCACATTTATACCCTTTCTCAAATGTAAGAACAAGTTTGTGCATGTTAAGGTTGCCCTTCTGCATAAATCCTTTCCTACAATCCTTGCATTCAAACTTTCTCACCTATGTGAACACTTTTGTACATGTTAAACATATCTTTCAATAGGAACTATTTCTCACCATCCTAAGATACAATCTTTTTCTAACTTACGTGAATAAGTTTGTTAAGCTCAAAGGCAATCAACCGTATGAACAGTTTTCCAGAATCCTCACATCTAAACTTTTTCTCACCAATGTAAGTAAACTTGTGGATGTTAAGGTTGCCCTAGTGTGTGAATAGTTTCCCGCAATTCTCAAATTCAAACTTTTTCTCACGTATGTGAATAAGCTTGTGCATTTTGAGGTTGCCCTCATATGTGAATCGTTTCCCACAATCCTCACACTCAAACGTTTTCTCACCTATATGAACAGCTTTGTGAAAGTCAAGGCTGCCCTTTGTTATGAATAGTTTCCCACAATCCTCACACTTGAACTTTTTCTCATCTGTGTGAATAACTTTGTGCATGTTAAGGTTGCCCTTATTTGAGAATCGATTCCCACAATTCTCACATTCAAAAATATTCTCTGGTGCGTGAATACGTTTGTGCACATTGAGGTTACCCTTATATGTGAATTTTTTCCCACAGTCCTCACATTCAAACTTCTCATGTGTGTGAGTACGTTTGTGCACAGTGAGGTTACCTTTATATGTGAATCGTTTCCCACAATCCTCACATTCAAAGTTTTTCTCACCTGTATGAATAACTTTGTGAACCTTAAGGCTGCTCTTTGTTGAGTATAGTTTCCCACAATCCTCACATTTAAATTCTTTCCCACCTACATGGATAACTTCATGCATGTTAAGGTTACCCTTCCCATGATCCTTGCCTTCAAATGTTTTCTCATGAGCATAAATAACTTCATGCATGTTAAGCTTTCCCTTCTTTGAGAGAAGTCTTTCACAATTCTCATATTCAAACTTATTCTCATGCGTGTGAATACGTTTGTGCACATTGAGGTTACCCTTATATGTAAATCGTTTTCCACAGTCCTCACATTCAAAGTTTTTCTCACCTGTATGAATAACTTTGTGAACTTTAAGGCTGCCCTTTGTTGAGTATAGTTTCCCACAATCCTCACATCTAAATTCTTTCTCACCTTTGTGGATAACTTCGTGTATATCAAGGTTACCCTTCTCATGATCCTTGCCTTCTAACGTTTTCTCACCAGCATGAATAACTTTGTGCATGTTGAGCTTGCCCTTCTTTGAGAGAAGTCTTTCACAATTCTCATATTCAAACTTATTCTCATGTGTGTGAATACGTTTGTGCACATTGAGGTTACCCTTATATGTAAATCGTTTTCCACAATCCTCACATTCAAAGTTTTTCTCACCTGTATGAATAACTTTGTGAACTTTAAGGCTGCCCTTTGTAGAGTATTGTTTCCCACAATCCTCACATTCAAATGTTTTCTTATCTATGTAGTTGACTTTTTGAATGCTAAGGTTGCCCTTCTGTGTGAATAGTTTTCCACTATCCTCACCTTCAAATTTTTCTTCATCTTTGTAAACTTTAAGGCTGCCCTTCATTGAGCACTGTTTCCAGCAATCCTTATATCTAAACTTTTTCTTACCTGTGTGAGTAACTTTGTACACATCAAGACTGCCCTGCACTGGCAATATTTTCCCACAATCTAACTGTTCAACCTTGTTCTCATCAGTGTGAATACCTTTGAGCATGTTTAGGGTGTCATTCAAAATGAATCTTTTGCCACTATCCTCATTCAAACTTTTTCTTACTTGTGTGAATACCCTTTTGAACATTCAGGGTTATCTTTTGTGCAAATAGTTTTCCACAATCCTCATTTTCAGTCTTTTTCTCACCAATGTGAATAACTTTGTGCAAGTTAAAGTTGGCCTTCTCTGAACAGTCTCCTACAGTCCTCAAATTCAAACTTTTTTCAAGCATTTGAGTACCTTTTTGCATGTTTAGGTTGTCTTTCACTATAAACTGCTTCCCACTATCCTCACATTCAATCTTTTTCTCACCTATGAGAATAACTTGGTGAATACCAAGAAAACTTTTATGTGAATAATTTTCCAAAATCCTTACATTCAAGCATTTCCTTGGTGTGAACAACAATGCATGTCAAGGCTGCCCTTCTGTGTAAATATTTTCTTACAACCTTCACATTCAAAATTTTTCTCACCAGTATGAACTACTTTGTGCACACTAAGGTTATTTTTGTGTGAGAATAGTGTCCAGCTATTCTTGCACCTAAGTATTCCCTCCTGCTAGTTAAAACTATCTTTCACTATACAGTACTGTAGTGTCCCACAAGTCTCTCATTCAAAGGTTTTCTTACTTGTGTGTGTAGATTAAGATTACCTTTCTGAACATATGGTGTCCCATACTCCTTGCATTCAAACCTTCTTTAATGAAGGATTCAGCTTATGGATCCTGAGGGTCCCTCTTATGAATATTCTTCTAAAATCTTTACATTATATGTATATAAAAAGAATCCCAAATAAAGCTCTCTGGTGAAGTAATTACTTGTAACAAAATGATTGTTTCCAGCTATATCTCTGGTTCAATGTCTTCAGTTACAATCAAGCAATATATGATAGCATAACAAACAGTCAAGCATAAACTATGAAAAGTAAACTTTTTGAGAGAAATATTGATATGACTAATTAACTGGAACCTTCTTTCCACAACTTGAAATAACAATCTGTTAAACCATTGCACATCATTTCTCTTAGAAGCACCCTGAACTTTTTGTCTATAAATCAAAAATGTTCAGACACAAATGAGAATATTTCACAGCAAACAATAATCCAAGTGCACAAATTCATTTCTCAGTGGAGATGATGATAAGTTTAAGTGTGTTGCTTGAAGAGCCTGCAATTCCTTGCAATATAAATGATTAAAGTGAATTATTCTTGGAGAGCAGCTGAAGCAGTCTTCATAGCAACAACAAAAAACAAAGCACACTAATGCTTGTTTAAAGTTTTAGTTGCTCTAAACTTAACAACTTGATAAGTAGTTATCCCATCATTTTCTTTTAATCTTGGTAGTCTACAATGACACTTCTGAGCAGCATCTGAAACAGTAAGCATAAAAGATATATCTCGTAATTTCATCACTTATGGCAAAGCACTTTTTGAAGAATGTTTCTTAATCATTTTGCAGCTGAATTTATCAAGAAAGGGGGTGACTGTGTTCTTGATTGGTTAGTAAGGATATCTAATGTATGTATGGATCATGGTGAAGTGCCTAAGGACTGGCAGAATGCATGCATAGTGCCAGTGAACAAAGGCAAAGGGGGAAAAGGCGAGTATTCAAACTGCAGAGGCATTTGTTTGTCGAGTATTTCTGGGAAATTGCATGGGAGGGTATCGAGTGAGAGGGTGAGGGCATGTACAGAGCATCAGAATGGGGAGGACCAGCATCATTTCAGAAAGGGTAGAGGATGTGTGAATCAGTAGTTTGCTTTGAAGGAATGCAAGAAATACTTAGGAAAACATATGAATTTGTATGTGGCATTTATGGATCTGGAGTAATGCCATCTTGGTTACTGACATTAACCCTGGTAAAACAAGAAATATCATTGAATATTCTATTATCAAATATACAAAGAATTGTAATAATGTTAGTTACAGTTTATACAAATTGGATAGCTTTACTGTTGGTAAAATTTGTAAACAGTTGCCAGACGTGAATGCACCTTACCTCCATTCAGGTAGACATTTGTGTACCAAATGGTGTCCTAGCTAGGTCTTCTTGTTGTATATCAACTGACTGTTATATTTCTTTCTTGTACTTCCCACAATGAAATAGCACTTGGGAACTTACTGTTTCATTTCCCCAGTAGTTAAGAAAGGAATGTATACTTTATTATATTCGATTGCTGATTCCCGAGTCAGCGAAGTAGCACCAGGAGTCAGACAAATGGCCCAGCCACTAATTTTTTTTTTCATTATACTTAACTACTGTTTACTGAATCAGCTCCAGGAAACAGACAAAGAATGTCCAATCCATTAATATACACACAAGGGTGTGTGATGTCTCCGTGGTTGTTTAATTTGTTTATGGATGGGGTTGTTAGGGAGGTGAATGCAAGAGTTTTGGAAAGAGGAGCAAGTATGTAGTCTGTTGTGGATGAGAGAGCGTGGGAAGTGAGTCAGCTGTTGTTCGCTGATGATACAGCGCTGGTGGCTGATTCATGTGAGAAACTGCAGAAGCTGGTGACTGAGTTTGGTACAGTGTGTGAAAGAAGAAAGCTGAGAGTAAATGTGAATAAGAGCAAGGTTATTAGGTACAGTAGAGTTGAGGGGACAAGTCAATTGGGAGGCAAGTCTGAATGGAGAAAAACTGTTGGAAGTGAAGTGCTTTAGATATCTGGGAGTGGATTTGGCAGCGGATGGAACCATGGAAGTGGAAGTGAATCATAGGGTGGGGGAGGGGGCGAAAGTTCTAGGAGCGTTGAGTGGGTGAAAGTCGAGAACATTACCTCGGAAAGCAAAAATGGGTATGTTTGAAGGAATAGTGGTTCCAACAATGTTATATGGTTGCGAAGCATGTGCTATGGATAGAGTTGTGTGCAGGAGGGTGGATGTGCTGGAAATGAGATGTTTGAGGACAATATGTGGTGTGAGGTGGTTTGATCGAGTAAGTAATAATAGGGTAAGAGAGATGTGTGGTAATAAAAAGAATATGGTTGAGAGAGCAGAAGAGGGTGTTTTGAAATGGTTTGGTTACATGGAGAGAATGAGTGAGGAAAGATTGACCAAGAGGATATATGTGTCAGAGAACTAGGAGAAGTAGGACACCAAATTGGAGGTGGAAAGATGGAGTGAAAAAGATTTTGAGTGATCGGGGCCTGAACATGCAGGAGGGTAAAAGGCGTGGAAGTAATAGAGTGAATTGGAACGATGTGGTATACCGGGGTCGACGTGCTGTCAATGGATTGAACCAGGGCATGTGAAGCGTCTGGGTTAAACCATGGAAAGTTCTATGGAGCCTGGATGTGGAAAGGAAGCTGTGGTTTCCACATGACAGCTAGAGACAGTGTGAACAAATGTGGCCTTTGTTTTTTTCCTAGCGCTCCCTTGCGCACATGAGGGGGGAGGGGGTTGTAATTTTCATGTGTGGCGGGGTGACGATGGGAATGAATAAATGCAGACAGTATGAAATATGTACATGTGTATATATGTATATGTCTGTGTGTGTATATATATGTATACATTGAGATGTATAGGTATGTATATTTGCGTGTGTGGATGTGTATGTGTGTGGGTTGGGCGATTCTTTCGTCTGTTTCCTTGCGCTACCTCGCTAACGTGGGAGACAGTGACAAAGCAAAATAAATATAAATAATATATATATATATCTTTCTTTCTTTTCTTTCAAACTATTCGCCATTTCCCGCATTAGCGAGGTAGCGTTAAGAACAGAGGACTGGGCCTTTGAGGGAATACCCTCACCTGGCCCAATTCTCTGTTCCTTCTTTTGGAAAATTAAAAAAAAAAAAACCGAGAGGGGAGGATTTCCAGCCCCCCGCTCCCTCCCCTTTTAGTCGCCTTCTACGACACGCAGGGAATACGTGGGAAGTACTCTTAATCCCCTATCCCCAGGAATAATATATATATATATATATATATATATATATATATATATATATATATATATATATATATATATATATATATATATTTTTTTTTTTTTTTTCATACTATTTGCCATTTCCCGCGTTAGCGAGGTAGCGTTAAGAACAGAGAACTGGGCCTTAGAGGGAATATCCTCACCTGACCCCCTTCTCTGTTCCTTCTTTTGGAAAATTAAAAAAAAAAAACAAGAAAGGGGAGGATTTCCAGCCACCCGCTCCCTCCCCTTTTAGTCGCCTTCTACGACATGCAGGGAATACGTGGGAAGTATTCTTTCTCCCCTATCCCCAGGGATAATATATATATATATATATATATATATATAGAGTACAGAATGGAAAAAGGTGAAAACAAAGGAGGTAAGGGGAGTGGGGGAGGAATGGGATGTATTTAGGGAAGCAGTGATGGCTTGTGCAAAAGATGCTTGTGGCATGAGAAGCATGGGAGGTGGGTTGATTAGCAAAGGTAGTGAGTGGTGGGATGAAGAAGTAAGATCATTAGTGAAAGAGAAGAGAGAGGCATTTGGACGATTTTTGCAGGGAAAAAATGCAAATGAGTGGGAGAGGTATAAAAGAAAGAGGCAGGAGGTCAAGAGAAAGGTGCAAGAGGTGAAAAAGGGGGCAAATGAGAGTTGGGGTGAGAGAGTATCATTAAATTTCAGGGAGAATAAAAAGATGTTTTGGAAGGAGGTAAATAAAGTGCATAAGACAAGGGAGCAAATGGGAACTTCAGTGAAGGGGGCTAATGGGGAGGTGATAACAATTAGTGATGTGAGGAGGAGATGGAGTGAGTATTTTGAAGGTTTGTTGAATGTGTTTGATGATAGAGTGGCAGATGTGGGGTTTCTTGGTCGAGGTGGTGTGCAAAGAGAGAGGGTTAGGGAAAATGATTTGGTAAATAGAGAAGAGGTAGTAAAAGTTTTACGGAAGATGAAAGCCGGCAAAGCAGCAGGTTTGGATGGCATTGCAGTGGAATTTATCAAAAAAGGGGGTGACTGTATTGTTGACTGGTTGGTAAGGTTATTTAATGTATGTATGTTTCATGGCGAAGTGCCTGAGGATTGGCAGAATGCTTGCATAATGCCATTGTACAAAGGCAAAGGGGATAAGAGTGAGTGCACAAATTACAGAGGTATAAGTTTGTTGAGTATTCCTGGTAAATTATATGGAAGGGTATTGATTGAGAGGGTGAAGGCATGTACAGAGCATCAGATTGGGGAAGAGCAGTGTGGTTTCAGAAGTGGTAGAGGATGTGTGGATCAGGTGTTTGCTTTGAAGAATGTATGCGAGAAAAACTTGGAAAAGCAAATGGATTTGTATGTAGCATTTATGGATCTGGAGAAGGCATACGATAGAGTTGATAGAGATGCTCTGTGGAAGGTATCAAGAATATATGGTGGGGGAGGCAAGTTGTTAGAAGCAGTGAAAAGTTTTTATCAAGGATGTAAGGCATGTGTACGTGTAGGAAGAGAGGAAAGTGATTGGTTCTCAGTGAATGTAGGTTTGCGGCAGGGGTGTGTGATGTCTCCATGGTTGTTTAATTTGTTTATGGATGGGGTTGTTAGGGAGGTGAATGCAAGAGTTTTGGAAAGAGGGGCAAGTATGAAGTCTGTTGTGGATGAGAGAGCTTGGGAAGTGAGTCAGTTGTTGTTCGCTGATGATACAGCGCTAGTGGCTGATTCATGTAAGAAACTGCAGAAGCTGGTGACTGAGTTTGGTAAAGTGTGTGAAAGAAGAAAGTTAAGAGTAAATGTGAATAAGAGCAAGGTTATTAGGTACAGTAGGGTTGAGGGTCAAGTCAATTGGGAGGTAAGTTTGAATGGAGAAAAACTGGAGGAAGTGAAGTGTTTTAGATATCTGGGAGTGGATCTGGCAGCGGATGGAACCATGGAAGCGGAAGTGAATCATAGGGTGGGGGAGGGGGCGAAAATTCTGGGAGCCTTGAAGAATGTGTGGAAGTCGAGAACATTATCTCGGAAAGCAAAAATGGGTATGTTTGAAGGAATAGTGGTTCCAACAATGTTGTATGGTTGCGAGGCGTGGGCTATGGATAGAGTTGTGCGCAGGAGGGTGGATGTGCTGGAAATGAGATGTTTGAGGACAATATGCGGTGTGAGGTGGTTTGATCGAGTAAGTAATGTAAGGGTGAGAGAGATGAGTGGAAATAAAAAGAGTGTGGTTGAGAGAGCAGAAGAGGGTGTTTTGAAATGGTTTGGTCACATGGAGAGAATGAGTGAGGAAAGATTGACCAAGAGGATATATGTGTCAGAGGTGGAGGGAACGAGGAGGAGTGGGAGACCAAATTGGAGGTGGAAAGATGGAGTGAAAAAGATTTTGAGTGATCGGGGCCTGAACATGCAGGAGGGTGAAAGGCGTGCAAGGAATAGAGTGAATTGGAATGATGTGGTATACCGGGGTCGACGTGCTGTCAATGGATTGAACCAGGGCATGTGAAGCGTCTGGGGTAAACCATGCAAAGTGTGTGGGGCCTGGATGCGGAAAGGGAGCTGTGGTTTCGGTGCATTATTACATGACAGCTAGAGACTGAGTGTGATCGAATGGGGCCTTTGGTGTTTTTCCTAGCGCTACCTCGCACACATGAGGGGGGAGGGGGTTGTTATTCCATGTGTGGCGAGGTGGCGATGGGAACAAATAAAGGCAGACAGTATGAATTATGTACATGTGTATATATGTATATGTCTGTGTGTGTATATATATGTGCACATTGAGATGTATAGGTATGTATATTGTGCGTGTGTGGACATGTATGTATATGCATGTGTATGTGGGCGGGTTGGGCCATTCTTTCGTCTGTTTCCTTGCGCTACCTCGCTAACGCGGGAGACAGCGATAAAGCAAAATAAATATATATATATATATATATATATATATATATATATATATATATATATATATATATATATATATATATATATATTTTATTTATTTATTTATTTTGCTTTGTCGCTGTCTCCCGCGTTTGCGAGGTAGCACAAGGAAACAGACGAAAGAAATGCCCCAACCAACCCGCCTACACATGTATATACATATATACGTATGTACACATATATATACACCCACAGACACATACATATATATACCCATGCACACAATTCACACTGTCTGCCTTTATTCATTCCCATCACCACCTCGCCACACATGGAATACCATCCCCCTCCCCCTCATGTGTGCGAGGTAGCGCTAGGAAAAGACAACAAAGGCCCCATTCGTTCACACTCAGTCTCTAGCTGTCATGTAATAATGCCCGAAACCACAGCTCCCTTTCCACATCCAGGCCCCACACAACTTTCCATGGTTTACGCCAGACGCTTCACATGCCCTGATTCAATCCACTGACAGCACGTCAACTCCGGTATACCACATTGATCCAATTCACTCTATTCCTTGCCCGCCTTTCACCCTCCTGCATGTTCAGGCCCCGATCACTCAAAATTTCTTTCACTCCATCTTTCCAACTCCAATTTGGTCTCCCACTTCTCCTCGTTCCCTCCACCTCCGACACATATATCCTCTTGGTCAATCTTTCCTCACTCATTCTCTCCATGTGCCCAAACCATTTCAAAACACCCTCTTCTGCTCTCTCAACCACGCTCTTATCATTTCCACACATCTCTCTTACCCTTACGTTACTTACTCGATCAAACCACCTCACACCACACATTGCCATCAAACATCTCATTTCCAGCACATCCACCCTCCTGCGCAAACCTCTATCCATAGCCCACGCCTCGCAACCATACAACATTGTTGGAACCACTATTCCTTCAAACATTACCATTTTTGCTTTCCGAGATAATGTTCTCGACTTCCACACATTCTTCAAGGCTCCCAGGATTTTCGCCTCCTCCCCCACCCTATGATTCACTTCTGTTTCCATGTATATATATGTATAATCCCTGGGGATAGGGGAAAAGAATACTTTCCACACATTCCCCACGTGTCGTAGACAGCGACTGAAGGGGATGGGAGCGGAGGGCTGAAAACCCTCCCTCCTTGTATTTTAACTTTCTAAAAGGGGAAACAGAGGAAGGAGTCATGCGGGGAGTGCTCATCCTCCTCGAAGGCTCAGATTGGGGTGTCTAAATGTGTGTGGATGTAACCAAGATGAGAAAATAGGAGAGATAGGTAGTATGTTTGAGGAAAGGAGCCTGGATGTTTTGGCTACGACTGAAACGAAGCTCAAGGGTAAAGGGGAAGAGTGGTTTGGGAGTAAAGTCAGGGGTTAGCGAGAGGACAAGAGCAAGGGAAGGAGTAGCACTACTCCTGAAACAGGAGTGGTGGGAGTATGTGATAGAGTGTAAGAAAGTAAACTCTAGATTGATATGGGTAAAACTGAAAGTGGATGGAGAGAGATGGGTGATTATTGGTGCATATGCACCTGGGTATAAGAAAGATCATGAGAGGCAAGTGTTTTGGGAGCAGCTGAGCGAGTGTATTAGTAGTTTTGATGCACGAGACCAGGTTATAGTGATGTGTGATTTGAATGCAAAGGTGAGTAATGTGGCAGTTGAGGGAATAATCGGTGTACATAGGGTGTTCAGTGTTGTAAATGGAGAAGAGCTTGGAGACTTATGTGCTGAAAAAGGACTGGTGATTGGGAATACCTGGTTTAAAAAGAGAGATATACATAAGTATATGTATGTAAGTAGGAGAGATGGCCAGAAAGCATTATTGGATTACGTGTTAATTGATAGGCATGCGAAAGAGAAACTTTTGAATGTTAATGTGCTGAGAGGTGCAACTGGAGGGATGTCTGATCATTATCTTGTGGAGGCGAAGGTGAAGATTTGTAGAGGTTTTCAGAAAAGAAGAGAGAATGTTGGGGTGAAAAGAGTGGTGAGAGTAAGTGAGCTTGGGAAGGCGACTTGCATGAGGAAGTACCTGGAGAGACTGAGGACAGAATGGAAAAAGGTGAGAACAAAGGATGTAAGGGGAGTGGGGGAGGAATGGGATGTATTTACGGAAGCAGTGATGGCTTGCGCAAAAGATGCTTGTGGCATGAGAAGCGTGGGAGGTGGGCAGATTAGAAAGGGTAGCGAGTGGTGGGATGAAGACGTAAGATTATTAGTGAGAGAGAAGAGAGAGGCATTTGGACAATTTTTGCAGGGAAATAATGCAAATGAGTGGGAGATGTATAAAAGAAAGAGGCAGGAGGTCAAGAGAAAGGTGCAAGAGGTGAAAATGAGGGTAAATGAGAGTTGGGGTGAGAGAGTTTCATTAATTTTTAAGGAGAATAAAAAGATGTTTTGGAAGGAGGTAAATAAAGTGTATAAGACAAGGGAACAAATGGAAACTTCAGTGAAGGGGGCTAATGGGGAGGTGATAACAAGTAGCGGTGACGAGAGAAGGAGATGGAGTGAGTATCTTGAACGTTTGTTGAATGTGTTTGATGATAGAGTGGCAGATATAGGGTGTTTTAGTTGAGGTGGTGAGCAAAGTGAGAGGGTTGGGGAGAATGATTTGGTTAACAGAGAAGAGGTAGTAAAAGCTTTGTGGAAGATGAAAGCCGGCAAGGCAGTGGGTTTGGATGGTATTGCAGTGGAATTTATTAAAAAAGGGGGTGACTGTATTGTTGACTGGTTGGTAAGGTTATTTAATGTATGTATGACTCATGGTGAGGTGCCTGAAGATTGGCGGAATGCTTGCATAGTGCCATTGTACAAAGGCAAAGGGGATAAAAGTGAGTGCTCAAATTACAGAGGTATAAGTTTGTTGAGTATTCCTGGGAAATAATATGGGAGGGTATTGATTGAGAGGGTGAAAGCATGTACAGAGAATCAGATTGGGGAAGAGTAGTGTGGTTTCAGAAGTGGTAGAGGATGTGTGGATCAGGTGTTTGCTTTGAAGAATGTATGTGAGAAATACTTGGAAAAGCAAATGGATTTGTATGTAGCATTTATGGATCTGGACAAGGTATATGATAGAATTGATAGAGATGCTCTGTGGAAGGAATTAAGAATATATGGTGTGGGAGGCGAGTTGTTAGAAGCAGTGAAAAGTTTTTATCGAGGATGTAAGGCATGTGTATGTGTAGGAAGAGAGGAAAGTGATTGCTTCTCATTGAATGTTGGTTTGTGGGAGGGGTTGCTTGGGAAGTAAATGCAAGAGTTTTGGAAAGAGGGGCACGTGTTGTGGATGAGAAAGCTTGGGAAGTGAGTCAGTTGTAGTTTGCTGATGATACAGCGCTGGTGGCTGATTTGTGTGAGAAACTGCAGAAGCTGTTGACTGAGTTTGGTTAAGTGTGTGAAAGAAGAAAGCTTTGAGTAACTGTGAATAAGAGCAAGGTTATTAGGTACAGTAGGGTTAAGGGACAAGTCAATTGGTTGGTAAGTTTGAATGGAGAAAAACTGGAGGAAGTGAAGTGTTTTAGATATCTGGGAGTGGATTTGGCAGCGGATGGAACCATGGAAGTGGAAGTGAATCATAGGGTGGGGGAGGGGGCGAAAGTTCTATGAGAGTTGAAGAATGTGTGGAAGTCGGGAATGTTATCTCGGAAAGCAAAAATGGGTATGTTTGAAGGAATAGTGGTCCCAACAATGTTATTTGGTTGCGAGGCGTGGGCTATGGATAGAGTTGTGCGGAGAAGGGTGGATGTGCTGGATATGAGATGTTTGAGGGCAATATGTGGTGTGAGGTGGTTTGATCGAGTAAGTAATAATAGGGTAAGAGAGATGTGTGGTAATAAAAAGAGTGTAGTTGAGAGAGCAGAAGAGGGTGTTTTGAAATGGTTTGGTCACATGGAGTGAATGAGTGAGGAAAGATTGACCAAGAGGATATATGTGTCAGAGCTGGAGGGAACAAGGAGAAGTGGGAGTCCAAATTGGAGGTGGAAAGATGGAGTGAAAAAGATTTTGAGTGATCGGGGCCTGAACATGCAGGAGGGTGAAAGGCATGCAAGGAATAGAGTGAATTGGAACAATGTGGTATACCTGAGTCGATGTGCTGTCAATGGATTAAACCAGGGCATGTGAAACATCTGGGGTAAACCAGGGAAAGCTCTGTGGGGCGTGGATGTGGAAAGGGAGCTGTGGTTTCGGTGCATTATTACATGACAGCTAGAGACTGAGTGTGAACGAATGTGGCCTTTGTTGTCTTTTCCTAGTGCTACCTCGCGCACATGCAGGGGGAAGGGTTTTTTTTTTTTCATTCTGGTGGGGTGGCAATGGGAATAATAAAGGCAGACAGTATGAATCATGTACATGTGTATATATGTATATGTCTGTGTGTGTATATATATTTATGCGTTGAGATGTATAGGTATGTATATTAGCTTGTGTGGACACGTATGTATATACATGTGTATGTGGGTGGGTTGGGCCATTCTTTTGTCTGTTTCCTTGTGCTACCTCGCTAATGCGGGAGACAGCAACAAAGCAAGATAGTATATATATGTATATATATATGTATATATACATATATATTTTTTTTTTTTGCTTTGTCGCTGTCTCCCGCGTTAGCAAGGTAGTGCAAGGAAACAGACGAAAGAAATGGCCCAACCCACCCCCATACACATGTATATACATACATGTCCACACACACAAATATACATACCTATACATCTCAACGTATACATGTGTATACACGCACAGACATATACATATATACACGTGTACATAATTCATACTGTCTGCCTTTATTTGTTCCCATCACCACCCCGCCACCCATGTAATAACAATCCCCTCCCCCTAATGTGTGCGAAGTAGTGCTAGGAAAAGACAACAAACGCCCCATTCGTTCACACTCAGTCTCTAGCTGTCATGTAATAATGCACCGAAACCACAGCTCCCTTTCCATATCCAGGCCCCACAAAACTTTCCATGGTTTACCCCAGATGCTTCACATGCCCTGGTTCAATCCACTGACAGCATGTCTGCCCTGGTATACCACATCGTTCCAATTCGCTCTATTCCTTCCACGTCTTTCACCCTCCTGCATGTTTAGGCCCCAATCACTCAAAATTTCTTTCACTCCATGTTTCCACCTCCAATTTGGTCTCCCACTTCTCCTCGTTCCCTTCACCTCTGACACATACATCCTCTTCGTCAATCTTTCCTCACTCATTCTCTCCATGTGACCAAACCATTTCAACACACCCTCTTCTGCTCTCTCAACCACACTCTTTTTATTACCACACAACTCTCTTACCCTTACATTACTTACTCGATCAAACCACCTCACACCACATATTGTCCTCAAACATCTCATTTCCAGCACATCCACCCTCCTGTGCAAAACTCTATCCACAGCCCACGCCTCGCAACCATACAACATTGTTGGAACCACTATTCCTTCAAACATACCCATTTATGCTTTCGGAGATAATGTTCTCCACTTACACACACTCTTCAATGCTCCATGAATATTCGCCCTCTCCCCCACCCTATGATTCACTTCCGCTTCCATGGTTCCATCTGCTGCCAAATCCAATCCCAGACTTCTAAAATACTTCACTTCCTCCAGTTTTTCTCCATTCAAACTTACCTCCCAATTGACTTGTCCCTCAACCCTACTGTACCTAATAATCTTGCTCTTATTCACATTTACTCTCAACTTTCTTCTTTCACACACTTTACCAAACTAAGTCACCAGCTTCTGCAGTTCCTCACATGAATCAGCCACCAGCACTGTATCATCAGCGAACAACAACTGACTCACTTCCCACGCATTCTCATCCACAACAGACTGCATATTTGCCCCTCTTTCCAAAACTCTTGCATTCACCTCCCTAACAACCCCATCCATAAACAAATTAAACAACCATGGAGACATCACACACCCCTTCCGCAAACCTACACTCACTGAGAACCAATCACTTTCCTCTCTTCCTACACATACACATGCCTTACATCCTCGATAAAAACTTTTCACTGCTTCTAACAACTTGCCTCCCACACCATTTATTCTTAATACCTTCCACAGAGCATCTCTATCAACTCTATCATATGCCTTCTCCAGATCCATAAAAGCTACATACAAATCCATTTGCTTTTCTAAGTATTTCTCACATACCTTCTTCAAAGCAAACACCTAATCCACACATCCTCTACCACTTCTGAAACCACATTGCTCTTCCCCAATCTGATGCTCTGTGCATGCCTTCACCCTCTCAATCAATACCCTCCCGTATAATTTACCAGGAATACTCAACAAACTTATACCTCTGTAATTTGAGCACTCACCTTTGTCCCCTTTGCCTTTGCACAATGGCACTATGCAGGCATTCTGCCATTCCTCAGGCACCTCACCATGAGTCATACATACATTAAATAACCTTACCAACCAGTCAACAATACAGTCACCCCCTTTTTTAATAAACTCCACAGCAATACCATCCAACCCCGCTGCCTTGCCGGCTTTCATCTTCCGCAAAGCTTTTACTACCTATTCTCTGTTTACCAAATCATTTTCCCTAACCCTCACACTTTGCACACAACCTCGACCAAAACACCCTATATCTGCCCCTCTATCATCAAACACATTCAAGAAACCTTCAAAATACTCATGCCACCTTCTAACATCACCACTACTTGTTATCACCTCCCCATTAGTCCCCTTCACTGAGGTTCCCATTTGTTCCCTTGTCTTACACAATTTATTTACCTCCTTCCAAAACATCTTCTTATTCTCCCTAAAATTTAATGATAAGCATCTTTTGTGCAAGCCATCACTGCTTCCCTAAATACATCCCATTCCTCCCCCACTCCCCTTACCTCCTTTGTTCTCAACTTTTTCCATTCTGTATTAGTCTCTCCTGGTACTTCCTCCCACAAGTCTCCTTCCCAAGCTCACTTACTCTCACCACTCTCTTCACCCCAACATTCTCCCTTCTTTTCTGAAAACCTCTACAAATCTTCACCTTCGCCTCCACAAGATAATGATCAGACATCCCTCCAGTTCCACCTCTCAGCACATTAACATCCAAAAGTCTCTCTTTTGCATGCCTATCAATGAACACGTAATCCAATAACCCTCTCAGGCCATCTCTCCTACTTACATACGTATATTTATGTATATCTCTCTTTTTAAACCAAGTATTCCCAATCACCAGTCCTTTTTCAGCACATAAATCTACAAGCTCTTCACCATTTCCATTTACAACACTGAACACCCCATGTATACCAATCATTCCCTCAACTGACATTACTAACCTTTGCATTCAAATCACCCATCACTATAACCTGGTCTCGTGCATCAAAACTACTAACACATTCATTCAGCTGCTCCCAAAACACTTGCCTCTCATGATCTTTCTTCTCATGCCCAGGTGCATATGCACCAATAATCACCCATCTCTCTCCATCCAATTTCAGTTGTACCAATATCAATCTAGAGTGTACTTTTTTACACTGTATTACATACTCCCACCACTCCTGTTTCAGGAGTAGTGCTACTCCTTCCCTTGCTCTTGTCCTCTCACTAATCCCTGACTTTACTCCCAAGACATTCCCAAACCACTCTTCCCCTTTACCCTTGAGCTTCATTTCACTCAGAGCCAAAACATCCAGGTTCCTTTCCTCAAATATACTACCTATCTCTCCTTTTTTCTCATCTTGGTTACATCCACACACATTTAGACACCCCAATCTGAGCCTTCGAGGAGGATGAGCACTCCCCGCCTGACTTCTTCTGTTTCCCCTTTTAGAAAGTTGAAATACAAGGAGGGGAGGGTTTCTAGCCCTCCACTCCCCTCCCCTTTTGTCGCCTTCTACGACACGTTAGAAATGCGTGGGAAGTATTCTTTCTCCCCTATCCCCAGGGATTATATATATATATATATATATATATATATATATATATATATATATATATATATATATATATATATATAACTGAAAGTTGATGGAGAGACATGGGTGATTATAGGTGCATATGCATCTGGGCATGAGAAGAAAGATCATGAGAGGCAAGTGTTTTGGGAGCAGCTGAATGAGAGTGTTAGTGGTTTTGATGCACGAGACCGGGTTATAGTGATGGGTGATTTGAATGCAAAGGTGAGTAATGTGGCAGTTGAGGGAATAATTGGTATACATGGGGTGTTCAGTGTTGTAAATGGAAATGGTGAAGAGCTTGTAGATTTATGTGCTGAAAAAGGACTGGTGATTGGGAATACCTGGTTAAAAAAAAGCGAGATATACATAAGTATACGTATGTAAGTAGGAGAGATGGCCAGAGAGCGTTATTGGATTACGTGTTAATTGACAGGCGCGCGAGGGAAAGACTTTTGGATGTTAATGTGCTGAGAGGTGCAACTGGAGGGATGTCTGATCATTATCTTGTGGAGGCTAAGGTGAAGATTTGTATGGGTTTTCAGAAAAGAAGAGTGAATGTTGGGGTGAAGAGGGTGGTGAGAGTAAGTGAGCTTAGGAAGGAGACTTGTGTGAGGAAGTACCAGAAGAGACTGAGTACAGAATGGAAAATGGTGAGAACAATGGAAGTAAGGGGAGTGGGGGAGGAATGGGATGTATTTAGGGAATCAGTGATGGATTGCGCAAAAGATGCTTGTGGCATGAGAAGAGTGGGAGGTGGGTTGATTAGAAAGGGTAGTGAGTGGTGGGATGAAGAAGTAAGATTATTAGTGAAAGAGAAGAGAGAGGCATTTGGACGATTTTTGCAGGGAAAAAATGCAATTGAGTGGGAGATGTATAAAAGAAAGAGACAGGAGGTCAAGAGAAAGGTGAAGAGGTGAAAAACAGGGCAAATGAGAGTTGGGGTGAGAGAGTATCATTAAATTTTAGGGAGAATAAAAAGATGTTCTGGAAGGAGGTAAATAAAGTGCATAAGACAAGGGAGCAAATGAGAACTTCAGTGAAGGGCACAATTGGGGAGGTGATAACAAGTAGTGATGATGTGAGAAGGAGATGGAGTGAGTATTTTGAAGGTTTGTTAAATGTGTTTGATGATAGAGTGGCAGATATAGGGTGTTTTGGTCGAGGTGCTGTGCAAAGTGAGAGGGTTAGGGAAAATGATTTGGTAAACAGAGAAGAGGTAGTAAAAGCTTTGCGGAAGATGAAAGCCAGCAAGGCAGTGGGTTTGGATGGTATTGCAGTGGAATTGATTAAAAAAGGGGGTGACTGTATCATTAACTGGTTGGTAAGGTTATTTAATGTATGTATGACTCATGGTGAGGTGCCTGAGGATTGGCGGAATGCGTGCATAGTGCCATTGTACAAAGGCAAAGGGGATAAGAGTGAGTGCTCAAATTACAGAGGTATAAGTTTGTGTTGTGTGATCGGGGCCTGAACATGCAGGAGGGTGAAAGGAGGGCAAGGAATAGAGTGAATTGGAGCGATGTGGTATACCGGGGCTGACGCGCTGTCAGTGGATTGAATCAAGGCATGTGAAGCGTCTGGGGTAAACCATGGAAAGGTGTGTAGGTATGTATATTTGCGTGTGTGGACGTATGTATATACATGTGTATGGGGGGGGGGGTTGGGCCATTTCTTTCGTCTATTTCCTTGCGCTACCTCGCAAACGCGGGAGACAGCGACAAAGTATAAAAAATATATATATATATATATATATATATATATATATATATATATATATATATATATATATATATATATATATAAAGAAGAAAGCTAAGAGTAAATGTAAAAAAGAGCAAGGTTATTAGGTACAGTAGGGTTGAGGGTCAAGTCAATTGGGAGGTAATTTTGAATGGAGAAAAACTAGAGGAAGTAAAGTGTTTTAGATATCTGGGAGTGGATCTGGCAGCGGATGGAACCATGGAAGCGGAAGTGGATCATAGGGTGGGGGAGGGGGCGAAAATTCTGGGAGCCTTGAAGAATGTGTGGAAGTCGAGAACATTATCTCGGAAAGCAAAAATGGGTATGTTTGAAGGAATAGTGGTTCCAACAATGTTGTATGGTTGCGAGGCGTGGGCTATGGATAGAGTTGTGCACAGGAGGATGGATGTGCTGGAAATGAGATGTTTGAGGACAATGTGTGGTGTGAGGTGGTTTGATCGAGTGAGTAACGTAAGGGTAAGAGAGATGTGTAGAAATAAAAAGAGCGTGGTTGAGAGAGCAGAAGAGGGTGTTTTGAAATGGTTCGGGCACATGGAGAGAATGAGTGTGGAAAGATTGACCAAGAGAATATATGTGTCGGAGGTGGAGGGAACGAGGAGAAGAGGGAGACCAAATTGGAGGTGGAAAGATGGAGTGAAAAAGATTTTGTGTGATCGGGGCCTGAACATGCAGGAGGGTGAAAGGAGGGCAAGGAATAGAGTGAATTGGAGCGATGTGGTATACCGGGGTTGACGTGCTGTCAGTCGATTCAATCAAGGCAAGTGAAGCGTCTGGGGTAAACCATGGAAAGGTGTGTAGGTATGTATATTTGCGTGTGTGGACGTATGTATATACATGTGTATGGGGGTGGGTTGGGCCATTTCTTTCGTCTGTTTCCTTGCGCTACCTCGCAAACGCGGGAGACAGCGACAAAGCAAAAAAAAAAAAAAAAAAAAAAGTTTGTTGAGTATTCCTGGTAAATTATATGGGAGGGTATTGATTGAGAGGGTGAAGACATGTACAGAGCATCAGATTGGGGAAGAGCAGTGTGGTTTCAGAAGTGGTAGAGGATGTGTGGATCAGGTGTTTGCTTTGAAGAATGTATGTGAGAAATACTTGGAAAAGTAAATGGATTTGTATGTAGCATTTATGGATCTGGAGAAGGCATATGATAGAGTTGATAGAGATGCTCTGTGGAAGGTATTAAGAATATATGGTGTGGGAGGCAAGTTCTTAGAGGCAGTGATAAGTTTTTATCGAGGATGTAAGGCATGTGTATGTGTAGGAAGAGAGGAAAGTGATTGGTTCTCAGTGAATGTAGGTTTGCGGCAGGGGTGTGTGATGTCTCCATGGTTGTCTAATTTGTTTATGGATGGGGTTGTTAGGGAGGTAAATGCAAGAGTTTTGGAAAGAGGGGCAAGTATGAAGTCTGTTGGGGATGAGAGAGCTTGGGAAGTGAGTCAGTTGTTGTTCGCTGATGATACAGCGCTGGTGGCTGATTCATGTGAGAAACTGCAGAAGCTGGTGACTGAGTTTGGTAAAGTGTGTGAAAGACGAAAGTTAAGAGTAAATGTGAATGAATAAGAGCAAGGTTATTAGGTACAGTAGGGTTGAGGGTCAAGTCAATTGGGAGGTAATTTTGAATGGAGAAAAACTGGAGGAAGTAAAGTGTTTTAGATATCTGGGAGTGGATCTGGCAGCGGATGGAACCATGGAAGCGGAAGTGGATCATAGGGTGGGGGAGGGGCGAAAATTCTGGGAGCCTTGAAGAATGTGTGGAAGTCGAGAACATTATCTCGGAAAGCAAAAATGGGTATGTTTGAAGGAATAGTGGTTCCAACAATGTTGTATGGTTGCGAGGCGTGGGCTATGGATAGAGTTGTGCACAGGAGGATGGATGTGCTGGAAATGAGATGTTTGAGGACAATGTGTGGTGTGAGGTGGTTTGATCGAGTGAGTAACGTAAGGGTAAGAGAGATGTGTGGAAATAAAAAGAGCGTGGTTGAGAGAGCAGAAGAGGGTGTTTTGAAATGGTTTGGGCACATGGAGAGAATGAGTGAGGAAAGATTGACCAAGAGGATATATGTGTCGGAGGTGGAGGGAACGAGGAGAAGTGGGAGACCAAATTGGAGGTGGAAAGATGGAGTGAAAAAGATTTTGTGTGATTGGGGCCTGAACATGCAGGAGGGTGAAAGGAGGGCAAGGAATAGATTGAATTGGATCGATGTGGTATACCGGGGTTGACGTGCTGTCAGTGGATTGAATCAGGGCATGTGAAGCGTCTGGGGTAAACCACGGAAAGTTGTGTAGCTATGTATATTTGCGTGTGTGGATGTATGTATATGCATGTGTATGGGGGTGGGTTGGGCCATTTCTTTCGTCTGTTTCCTTGCGCTACCTCGCAAACGCGGGAGACAGCTACAAAGCAAATATATATATATATATATATATATATATATATATATATATATATATATATATATATATATTATCCCTGGGGATAGGGGATTAAGAATACTTCCCACGTATTCCCTGCGTGTCGTAGAAGGCGACTAAAAGGGGAGGGAGCGGGGGGCTGGAAATCCTCCCCTCTCGTTTTTTTTTTTTTTTTTTTTTTTTTAATTTTCCAAAAGAAGGAACAGAGGGGGCCAGGTGAGGATATTCCAAAAAAGGCCCAGTCCTCTGTTCTTAACGCTACCTCGCTAACGCGGGAAATGGCAAATAGTTTAAAAAAAAAAAAAAAAAAAAATATATATATATATATATATATATATATATATATATATATATATATATATATACATATATATATATATATATATATATATATATATATATATATATATATATATATATATATATATATATATATATTCTTTTTTCTTTTTATACTTTGTCGCTGTCTCCCGCATTTGCGAGGTAGCGCAAGGAAACAGACGAAAGAAATGGCCCAACCCACCCCCATACACATGTATATACATACGTCCACACACACAAATATACATACCTACACAGCTTTCCATGGTTTACCCCAGACGCTTCACATGTCCTGATTCAATCCACTGACAGCACGTCAACCCCGGTATACCACATCTATCCAATTCACTCTATTCCTTGCCCTCCTTTTACCCTCCTGCATGTTCAGGCCCCGATCACACAAAATTTTTTTCACTCCATCTTTCCACCTCCAATTTGGTCTCCCACTTCTCCTCGTTCCCTCCACCTCCGACACATATATCCTCTTGGTCAATCTTTCCTCACTCATTCTCTCCATGTGCCCAAACCATTTCAAAACACCCTCTTCTGCTCTCTCAACTACGTTCTTTTTATTTCCACACGTCTCTCTTACCCTTACGTTACTTACTCGATCAAACCACCTCACACCACACATTGTCCTCAAACATCTCATTTCCAGCACATCCATCCTCCTGCGCACAACTCTATCCATAGCCCACGCCTCGCAACCATACAACATTGTTGGAGCCACTATTCCTTCAAACATACCCATTTTTGCTTTCCGAGATAATGTTCTCGACTTCCACACATTCTTCAAGGCTCCCAGAATTTTCGCCCCCTCCCCCACCCTATGATTCACTTCCGCTTCCATGTTTCCATCCGCTGCCAGATCCACTCCCAGATATCTAAAACACTTTACTTCCTCCAGTTTTTCTCCATTCAAACTTACCTCCCAATTGACTTGACCCTCAACTCTACTGTACCTAATAACCTTGCTCTTATTCACATTTACTCTCAACTTTCTTCTTTCACACACTTTACCAAACTCAGTCACCAGCTTCTGCAGTTTCTCACATGAATCAGCCACCAGCACTGTATCATCAGCAAACAACAACTGACTCACTTCCCAAGCTGTCTCATCCCCAACAGACTTCATACTTGCCCCTCTTTCCAAATCTCTTGCATTCACCTCCCTAACAACCCCATCCATAAACAAATTAAACAACTATGGAGACATCACACACCCCTGCCGCAAACCTACATTCACTGAGAACCAATCACTTTCCTCTCTTCCTACACATACGCATGCCTTACATCCTCGATAAAAACTTTTCACTGCTTCTAACAACTTGCCTCCCACACCATATATTCTTAATACCTTCCACAGAGCATCTCTATCAACTCTATCATATGCCTTCTCCAGGTCCATAAATGCTACATACAAATCCATTTGCTTTTCTAAGTATTTCTCACATACATTCTTCAAAGCAAACACCTGATCCACACATCCTCTACCACTTCTGAAACCACACTGCTCTTCCCCAATCTGATGCTCTGTACATGCCTTCACCCTCTCAATCAATACCCTCCCATATAATTTACCAGGAATACTCAACAAACTTATACCTCTGTAATTTGAGCACTCACGCTTATCACCTTTGCCTTTGTACAATGGCACTATGCGCGCATTCCGCCAATCCTCAGGCACCTCACCATGAGTCATACATACATTAAAAAACCTTACCAGCCAGTCAATAATAGTGTCACCCCCTTTTTTAATAAATTTCACTGCAATACCATCCAAACCTGCTGCCTTGTCGGCTTTCATCTTCCGCAAAGCTTTTACTACCTATTCTCTGTTTACCAAATAATTTTCCCTAACCCTCTCACTTTGCACACCACCTCGACCAAAACACCCTATATCTGCCACTCTATCATCAAACACATTCAACAAAACTTCAAAATACTCACTCCATCTCCTTCTCACATCACCACTACTTGTTATCACCTCCCCATTTGCGCCCTTCACTGAAGTTCCCATTTGCTCCCTTGTCTTACGCACTTTATTTACCTCCTTCCAGAACATCTTTTTATTCTCCCTAAAATTTAATGATACTCTCTCACCCCAACTCTCATTTGCCCTTTTTTTCACCTCTTGCACCTTTCTCTTGACCTCCTGTCTCTTTCTTTTATACATCTCCCAATCAATTTCATTGTGTGTGTGTGTGTGTGTGTGTGTGTGTGCGTGTGTGTGTGTGTGTGTGTGTGTGTGTCTGTGTGTGTATACGAGTTGACGGGTTGTTCTTTGTCTGTTTCCTGGCACTACCTCGCTGATGTGGGAAGTGGCGATCAAGTATAACAACATGATAATAAACAAATATTAATTGTGTGTGTATGTGTGTGTGTGTGTGTGTGTGTGTGTGTGTGTGTGTGTGTGTGTGTGTGTGTGTGTGATACATCTTGCTTTTGTAACTAACACAATTTCTTAATCACACAGAGTTCATTTCTATGAGATTACCACAATTCAAAAGGAGTAACACAGAGGGAACATGAGCTAATGATGGATATATCATAAATTCCAGCTATGTGTGTATATTGACTAATGCTTCATTCCAAACCAAACCCTCTCTTAGGAAGGAATGGCACCTGAGAGCATAAAACAAGTCCCTCAAGTACTTACAAGTCTGAGCTTTAGTTACTAAGTTTAGAAATAAATATAGGCAATCAGGAACCAAGTTTGGTAAAGAAAAATATATCATGGTAAGATATGGAAAGAATAAAGGAAGAAAAATTTGTCAATCATGAAAAGTTTCAATATTGAGATGTGTTGCATCAGGTAAGACAAAGATGATTCAGCTAAGACAGGTTATATATAACAAGTGGTACTCTGAAATATAACTCAAGATTTCATCTGAACCAAATAGCCTAACTTTCATGACTCAAATCATGGAATCACTTATATTTTGAACTTCTAGGTTTTTCATGTTTCTGTTAACCAAAGTATCAACACAAGAAAAAAGTAAAAAGTCTATCTCAAACACAATTTGCTTCTGATTCTGATTTTATCATTGCTCATTCACTCATGGTCACTTTCACACATGTCAGTATTTACAAAATATGCTCAGCCACAAAGCAATCCATCAAGATATGCTTAGACTCTGTATATAAATTAATTCAACGACTGATACACATAACTGTAAAACATTCAATAGCAAGTTCTTTTACATATATATATATATATATATATATATATATATATATATATATATATATATATATATATATATATATATATATATATATAATTTTTTTTTCTTTTTTTTTTATACTTTGTCGCTGTCTCCCGCGTTTGCGAGGTAGCGCAAGGAAACAGACGAAAGAAATGGCCCAACCCCCCCCCCCATACACATGTATATATATACGTCCACACACGCAAATATACATACCTACACAGCTTTCCATGGTTTACCCCAGACGCTTCACATGCCTTGATCCAATCCACTGACAGCACGTCAACCCCGGTATACCACATCGCTCCAATTCACTCTATTCCTTGCCCTCCTTTCACCCTCCTGCATGTTTAGGCCCCGATCACACAAAATCTTTTTCACTCCATCTTTCCACCTCCAATTTGGTCTCCCTCTTCTCCTCGTTCCCTCCACCTCCGACACATATATCCTCTTGGTCAATCTTTCCTCACTCACTCTCTCCATGTGCCCAAACCACTTCAAAACACCCTCTTCTGCTCTCTCAACCACGCTCTTTTTATTTCCACACATCTCTCTTACCCTTACGTTACTCACTCGATCAAACCACCTCACACCACACATTGTCCTCAAACATCTCATTTCCAGCACATCCATCCTCCTGCGCACAACTCTATCCATAGCCCACGCCTCGCAACCATACAACATTGTTGGAACCACTATTCCTTCAAACATACCCATTTTTGCTTTCCGAGATAATGTTCTCGACTTCCACACATTCTTCAAGGCCCCCAGAATTTTCGCCCCCTCCCCCACCCTATGATCCACTTCCGCTTCCATGTTTCCATCCGCTGCCAGATCCACTCCCAGATATCTAAAACACTTCACTTCCTCCAGTTTTTCTCCATTCAAACTCACCTCCCAATTGACTTGACCCTCAACCCTACTGTACCTAATAACCTTGCTGTTATTCACATTTACTCAACTTTCTTCTTCCACACACTTTACCAAACTCAGTCACCAGCTTCTGCAGTTTCTCACATGAATCAGCCACCAGCGCTGTATCATCAGCGAACAACAACTGACTCACTTCCCAAGCTCTCTCATCCCCAACAGACTTCATACTTGCCCCTCTTTCCAAAACTCTTGCATTTACCTCCCTAACAACCCAATCCATAAACAAATTAAACAACCATGGAGACATCACACACCCCTGCCGCAAACCTACATTCACTGAGAACCAATCACTTTCCTCTCTTCCTACACGTACACATGCCTTACATCCTTACATACAGGGAGAATAAAAAGATGTTCTGGAAGGAGGTAAATAAGGTGCGTAAGACAAGGGAGCAAATGGAAACTTCAGTGAAGGGCGCAAATGGGGAGGTGATAACAAGTAGTGGTGATGTGAGAAGGAGATGGAGTGAGTATTTTGAACGTTTGTTGAATGTATTTGATGATAGAGTGGCAGATATAGGGTGTTTTGGTCGAGGTGGTGTGCAAAGTGAGAGGGTTAGGGAAAATGATTTGGTAAACAGAGAAGAGGTAGTGAAAGCTTTGCGGAAGATGAAAGCCGGCAAGGCAGCATGTTTGGATGGTATTGCAGTGGAATTTATTAAAAAAGGGGGTGACTGTATTGTTGACTGGTTGGTAAGGTTATTTAATGTATGTATGACTCATGGTGAGGTGCCTGAGGATTGGCGGAATGCGTGCATAGTGCCATTGTACAAAGGCAAAGGGGATAAGAGTGACTGCTCAAATTACAGAGGTATAAGTTTGTTGAGTATTCCTGGTAAATTATATGGGAGGGTATTGATTGAGAGGGTGAAGGCATGTACAGAGCATCAGATTGGGGAAGAGCAGTGTGGTTTCAGAAGTGGTAGAGGATGTGTGGATCAGGTGTTTGCTTTGAAGAATGTATGTGAGAAATACTTAGAAAAGCAAATGGATTTGTATGTAGCATTTATGGATCTGGAGAAGGCATATGATAGAGTTGATAGAGATGCTCTGTGGAAGGTATTAAGAATATATGGTGTGGGAGGAAAGTTGTTAGAAGCAGTGAAAAGTTTTTATCGAGGATGTAAGGCATGTGTACGTGTAGGAAGAGAGGAAAGTGATTGGTTCTCAGTGAATGTAGGTTTGCGGCAGGGGTGTGTGATGTCTCCATGGTTGTTTAATTTGTTTATGGATGGGGTTGTTAGGGAGGTAAATGCAAGAGTTTTGGAAAGAGGGGCAAGTATGAAGTCTGTTGGGGATGAGAGAGCTTGGGAAGTGAGTCAGTTGTTGTTCGCTGATGATACAGCGCTGGTGGCTGATTCATGTGAGAAACTGCAGAAGCTGGTGACTGAGTTTGGTAAAGTGTGTGGAAGAAGAAAGTTAAGAGTAAATGTGAATAAGAGCAAGGTTATTAGGTACAGTAGGGTTGAGGGTCAAGTCAATTGGGAGGTGAGTTTGAATGGAGAAAAACTGGAGGAAGTGAAGTGTTTTAGATATCTGGGAGTGGATCTGGCAGCGGATGGAACCATGGAAGCGGAAGTGGATCATAGGGTGGGGGAGGGGGCGAAAATCCTGGGGGCCTTGAAGAATGTGTGGAAGTCGAGAACATTATCTCGGAAAGCAAAAATGGGTATGTTTGAAGGAATAGTGGTTCCAACAATGTTGTATGGTTGCGAGGCGTGGGCTATGGATAGAGTTGTGCGCAGGAGGATGGATGTGCTGGAAATGAGATGTTTGAGGACAATGTGTGGTGTGAGGTGGTTTGATCGAGTGAGTAACGTAAGGGTAAGAGAGATGTGTGGAAATAAAAAGAGCGTGGTTGAGAGAGCAGAAGAGGGTGTTTTGAAGTGGTTTGGGCACATGGAGAGAATGAGTGAGGAAAGATTGACCAAGAGGATATATGTGTCGGAGGTGGAGGGAACGAGGAGAAGAGGGAGACCAAATTGGAGGTGGAAAGATGGAGTGAAAAAGATTTTGTGTGATCGGGGCCTGAACATGCAGGAGGGTGAAAGGAGGGCAAGGAATAGAGTGAATTGGAGCGATGTGGTATACCGGGGTTGACGTGCTGTCAGTGGATTGAATCAAGGCATGTGAAGCGTCTGGGGTAAACCATGGAAAGCCGTGTAGGTATGTATATTTGCGTGTGTGGACGTATGTATATACATGTGTATGGTGGGGGTTGGGCCATTTCTTTCGTCTGTTTCCTTGCGCTACCTCGCAAACGCGGGAGACAGCGACAAAGTATAATAAAAAAAAAATAAAATTATTTATTCTATTTTGCTTTGTCGCTGTCTCCCGCGCTAGCGAGGTAGCGCAAGGAAACAGACGAAAGAAATGGCCCAACCCGCCCTCATACACATGTATATACATACACGTCCACACACACAAATATACATACCAATACATCTCAATGTACACATATATATACACACACAGACATATACATATATACACATGTACATAATTCATACTGTCTGTCATTATTTGTTCCCATCGCCACCTCGCCACACATGGAATAACAACACCCTCCCCCCTCATGTGTGCGAGGTAGCGCTAGGAAAAGACACCAAAGGCCCCATTCGTTCACACTCAGTCTCTAACTGTTATGTAATAATGCATCGAAACCACAGCTCCCTTTCCACATCCAGACCCCACACAACTTTCCATGGTTTACCCTAGACGCTTCACTTGCCCTGGTTCAATCCATTAACAGCACGTCGATCCCGGTATACCACATCGTTCCAATTCACTCTATTCCTTGCACGCCTTTCACCCTCCTGCATGTTCCGGCCCCGATCACACAAAATCTTTTTCACTCCATCTTTCCACCTCCAATTTGGTCTCTCACTTCTCGTTCCCTCCACCTCTGCCACATATATCCTCTTTGTCAATCTTTCCTCACTCATTCTCTCCACGTGACGAAACCATTTCAAAACACCCTCTTCTCCTCTCTCAACCACTCTCTTTTTATTTCCACACATCTCTCTTACCCTTACATTACTTACTTGATCAAACCACCTTACACCACATATTGTCCTCAAACATCTCATTTCCAGCACATCCACCCTCCTGCGCAAAACTCTATCCATAGCCCACGCCTCACAACCATACAACGTTGTTGGAACCACTATTCCTTCAAACATACCCATTTTTGCTTTCCGAGATAATGTTCTCGACTTCCAAACATTCTTCAAGGCTCCCAGAATTTTCGCCCCCTCCCCCACCCTATGATTCACTTCCGCTTCCATCGTTCCATCCGCTGCTAGATCCACTCCCAGATATCTAAAACACTTCACTTCCTCCAGTTTTTCTCCATTCAAACTCACCTCCCAATTGACTTGACCCTCAACCCTACTGTACGTAATAACCTTGCTCTTATTCACATTTACTCTTAACTTTCTTCTTTCACACACTTTACCAAACTGAGTCACCAGCTTCTGCAGTTTCTCACATGAATCAGCCACCAGCGCTGTATCATCAGCGAACAGCAACTGACTCACTTCCCAAGCTCTCTCATCCACAACAGACTGCATACTTGCCCCTTTTTCCAAAACTCTTGCATTCACCTCCCTAACAACCCCATCCATAAACAAATTAAACAACAATGGAGACATCACACACCCCTCCCGCAAACAGACATTCACTGAGAACCAATCACTTTCCTCTCTTCCTACACGTACTTACATCCTCGATAAAAACTTTTCACTGCTCTAACAACTTGCCTCCCACACCATATATTCTTAAAACCTTCCACAGAGCATCTCTATCAACTCTATCATATGCCTTCTCCAGATCCATAAATGCTACATACAAATCCATTTGTTTTTCTAAGTATTTCTTACATACATTCTTCAAAGCAAACACCTGATCCACACATCCTCTACCACTTCTGAAACCACACTGCTCTTTCCTAATCTGATGCTCTGTAAATGCCTTTACCCTCTCAATCAATACCCTCCCATATAATTTACCAGGAATACTCAACAAACTTATACCTCTGTAATTTGAGTACTCACTCTTATCCCCTTTGCCTTTGTACAATGGCACTATGCAAGCATTCTGCCAATCCTCAGGCACCTCACCATGAATCATACATACATTAAATAACCTTATCAGCCAGTCAACAATACAGTCACCACCTTTTTTAATCAATTCCACTGCAATACAATCCAAACCTGCTGCCTTGCCGGCTTTCATCTTCCGTAAAGCTTTTACTACCTCTTCTCTATTTACCAAATCATTTTTCCTAACCCTCTCACTTTGCACACCACCTCGACCAAAACACCCTATATCTGCCACTCTATCATCAAACACATTCAACAAACCTTCAAAATACTCACTCCATCTCCTTCTCACATCACCACTACTTGTTATCACCTCCCCATTAGCCCCCTTCACTGAAGTTCCCATTTGCTCCCTTGTCTTACGCACTTTATTTACCTCCTTCCAAAACATCTTTTCATTCTCCCTGAAATTTAATGATACTCTCTCACCCCAACTCTCATTTGCCCTCTTTTTCACCTCTTGTACCTTTTTCTTGACCTCCTGCCTCTTTCTTTTATACCTCTCCCACTCATTTGCATTTTTTCCCTTCAAAAATCGTCCAAATGCCTCTCTCTTCTCTTTCACTAATAATCTTACTTCTTCATCCCACCACTTACTACCTTTTCTAATCAACCCACCTTCCACGCTTCTCATGCCACAAGCATCTTTTGCGCAAGCCATCACTGATTCCCTAAATACATCCCATTCCTCCCCCACTCCCCTTACCTCCTTTGTTCTCACCTTTTCCCATTCCGTATTCAGTCTCTCCTGGCACTTCCTCACACAAGTCTCCTTCCCAAGCTCACTTACTCTCACCACTCTCTTCACCCCAACATTCTCTCTTCTTTTCTGAAAACCCCCACAAATCTTCACCTTCGCCTCCACAAGATAATGATCAGACATCCCTCCAGTTGCATCTCTCAGCACATTAACATCCAAAAGTCTCTCTTTCATGCGTCTATCAATTAACACGTAATCCAATAACGCTCTCTGGCCATCTCTCCTACTTACATACGTATACTTATGTATATCTCTCTTTTTAAACCAGGTATTCCCAATCACCAGTCCTTTTTCAGCACATAAATCTAAATTTTCTAAATTGTTTCTTACATTTTTCATATGTATATATATGTATGTGTGTGTGTGTGTATATGTGCGTATGTATGTGTATGTGTGTGTATGTGTATATGTATATATATATGTATATTATCCCTGGGGATAGGGGTGAAAGAATACTTCCCACGTATTCCTCGCGTGTCGTAGAAAGCGACTAGAGGGGACGGGAGCGGGGGGCCAGAAATCCTCCCCTCCTTGTATTAACTTTCTAAAATGGGAAACAGAAGAAGGAGTCACGCGGGGAGTGCTCATCCTCCTCGAAGGCTCAGAGTGGGGTGCCTAAATGTGTGTGGATGTAACCAAGATGTGAAAAAAGGAGAGATAGGTAGTATGTTTGAGGAAAGGAACCTGGATGTTTTGGCTCCGAGTGAAACGAAGCTCAAGGGCAAAGGGGAAGAGTGGTTTGGGAATGTCTGGGGAGTAAAGTCAGGGGTTAGTGAGAGGACAAGAGCAAGGGAAGGAGTAGCAATACTCCTGAAACAGGAGTTGTGGGAGTATGTGATAGAGTGTAAGAAAGTAAATTCTCGATTAATATGGGTAAAACTGAAAGTTGATGGAGAGAGGTGGGTGATTATTGGTGCATATGCACCTGGGCATGAGAAGAAAGATCAAGAGAGGCAAGTGTTTTGGGAGCAGTTGAATGAGTGTGTTAGTGGTTTTGATGCACGAGACCGGGTTATAGTGATGGGTGATTTGAATGCAAAGGTGAGTAATGTGGCAGTTGAGGAAATAATTGGTATACATGGGGTGTTCAGTGTTGTAAATGGAAATGGTGAAGAGCTTGTAGATTTATGTGCTGAAAAAGGACTGATGATTGGGAATACCTGGTTTAAGAAGCGAGATATACATAAGTATACTTATGTAAGTAGGAGAGATGGCCAGAGAGCGTTATTGGATTACGTGTTAATTGACAGGCGTGCGAAAGAGAGACTTTTGGATGTTAATGTGCTGAGAGGTGCAACTGGAGGGATGTCTGATCATTATCTTGTGGAGGCTAAGGTGAAGATCTGTATGGGTTTTCAGAAAAGAAGAGTGAATGTTGGGGTGAAGAGGGTGGTGAGAGTAAGTGAGCTTGAGAAGGAGACCTGTGTGAGGAAGTACCAGGAGAGACTGAGTACAGAATGGAAAAAGGTGAGAACAATGGAAGCAAAGGGAGTGGGGGAGGAATGGGATGTATTTAGGGAATCAGTGATGGATTGCGCAAAAGATGCTTGTGGTATGAGAAGAGTGGGAGGTGGGTTGATTAGAAAGGGTAGTGAGTGGTGGGATGAAGAAGTAAGAGTATTAGTGAAAGAGAAGAGAGAGGAATTTGGACGATTTTTGCAGGGAAAAAATGCAATTGAGTGGGAGATGTATAAAAGAAAGAGACAGGAGGTCAAGAGAAAGGTGCAAGAGGTGAAAAAAAGGGCAAATGAGAGTTGGGGTGAGAGAGTATCATTAAATTTTAGGGAGAATAAAAAGATGTTCTGGAGGGAGGTAAATAAAGTGCGTAAGACAAGGGAGCAAATGGGAACTTCAGTGAAGGGCGCAAATGGGGAGGTGATAACAAGTAGTGGTGATGTGAGAAGGAGATGGAGTGAGTATTTTGAAGGTTTGTTGAATGTGTTTGATGATAGAGTGGCAGATATAGGGTATTTTGGTCGAGGTGGTGTGCAAAGTGAGAGGGTTAGGGAAAATGATTTGGTAAACAGAGAAGAGGTAGTGAAAGCTTTGCGGAAGATGAAAGCCGGCAAGGCAGCAGGTTTGGATGGTATTGCAGTGGAATTTATTAAAAAAGGGGGTGACTGTATTGTTGACTGGTTGGTAAGGTTATCTAATGTATGTATGACTCATGGTGAGGTGCCTGAGGATTGGCGGAATGCGTGCATAGTGCCATTGTACAAAGGCAAAGGGGATGAGAGTGAATGCTCAAATTACAGAGGTATAAGTTTGTTGAGTATTCCTGGTAAATTATATGGGAGGGTATTGATTGAGAGGGTGAAGGCATGTACAGAGCATCAGATTGGGGAAGAGCAGTGTGGTTTCAGAAGTGGTAGAGGATGTGTGGATCAGGTGTTTGCTTTGAAGAATGTATGTGAGAAATACTTAGAAAAGCAAATGGATTTGTATGTAGCATTTATGGATCTGGAGAAGGCATATGATAGAGTTGATAGAGATGCTCTGTGGAAGGTATTAAGAATATATGGTGTGGGAGGAAAGTTGTTAGAAGCAGTGAAAAGTTTTTATCGAGGATGTAAGGCATGTGTACGTGTAGGAAGAGAGGAAAGTGATTGGTTCTCAGTGAATGTAGGTTTGCGGCAGGGGTGTGTGATGTCTCCATGGTTGTTTAATTTGTTTATGGATGGGGTTGTTAGGGAGGTAAATGCAAGAGTTTTGGAAAGAGGGGCAAGTATGAAGTCTGTTGGGGATGAGAGAGCTTGGGAAGTGAGTCAGTTGTTGTTCGCTGATGATACAGCGCTGGTGGCTGATTCATGTGAGAAACTGCAGAAGCTGGTGACTGAGTTTGGTAAAGTGTGTGAAAGAAGAAAGTTAAGAGTAAATGTGAATAAGAGCAAGGTTATTAGGTACAGTAGGGTTGAGTGTCAAGTCAATTGGGAGGTGAGTTTGAATGGAGAAAAACTGGAGGAAGTGAAGTGTTTTAGATATCTGGGAGTGGATCTGGCAGCGGATGGAACCATGGAAGCGGAAGTGGATCATAGGGTGGGGGAGGGGGCGAAAATTCTGGGGGCCTTGAAGAATGTGTGGAAGTCGAGAACATTATCTCGGAAAGCAAAAATGGGTATGTTTGAAGGAATAGTGGTTCCAACAATGTTGTATGGTTGCGAGGCGTGGGCTATGGATAGAGTTGTGCGCAGGAGGATGGATGTGCTGGAAATGAGATGTTTGAGGACAATGTGTGGTGTGAGGTGGTTTGATCGAGTGAGTAACGTAAGGGTAAGAGAGATGTGTGGAAATAAAAAGAGCGTGGTTGAGAGAGCAGAAGAGGGTGTTTTGAAGTGGTTTGGGCACATGGAGAGAATGAGTGAGGAAAGATTGACCAAGAGGATATATGTGTCGGAGGTAGGTGGAGGGAACGAGGAGAAGAGGGAGACCAAATTGGAGGTGGAAAGATGGAGTGAAAAAGATTTTGTGTGATCGGGGCCTGAACATGCAGGAGGGTGAAAGGAGGGCAAGGAATAGAGTGAATTGGAGCGATGTGGTATACCGGGGTTGACGTGCTGTCAGTGGATTGAATCAAGGCATGTGAAGCGTCTGGGGTAAACCATGGAAAGCTGTGTAGGTATGTATATTTGCGTGTGTGGACGTATGTATACACATGTGTATGGGGGGGGGGGGTTGGGCCATTTCTTTCGTCTGTTTCCTTGCGCTACCTCGCAAACGCGGGAGACAGCGACAAAGTATAAAAAAAAAAAAAAAATCTACAAGCTCTTCACCATTTCCATTTACAACACTGAACACTCCATGTATACCAATTATTCCCTCAACTGCCACATTACTCACCTTTGCATTCAAATCACCCATCACAATAACCCGGTCTCGTGCATCAAAACCACTAACACACTCATTCAGCTGCTCCCAAAACACTTGCCTCTCATAATCTTTCTTCTCATGCCCAGGTGCATATGCACCATTAATCACCCTTCTCTCTGCATCCACTTTCAGTTTTACCCATATCAATCTAGAATTTACTTTTTTACACTCTATCACATACTCCCACAACTCCTGATTCAGGAGTAGTGCTACTTCTTCCCTTGCTCTTGTCCTCTCACTAACCCCTGACTTTACTCCCAAGACATTCCCAAACCACTCTTCCCCTTTACCCTTGAGCTTCGTTTCACTCAGAGCCAAAACATCCAGGTTCCTTTCCTCAAACATACCACCTATCTCTCCTTTTTTCTCATCTTGGTTACATCCACACACATTTAGACACCCCAATCTGAGCCTTCAAGGAGGATGAGCACTCCTCGCATGACTCCTTCTTCTGTTTCCCCTTTTAGAAAGTTAAAATACAAGGAGGGGAGGGTTTCTGGCCCCCCGCTCCCGTCCCCTTTAGTCGCCTTCTACGACATGTGAGGAATGCGTGGGAAGTATTCTTTCTCCCTTATCTCCAGGGATATATATATATATATATATATATATATATATATATATATATATATATATATATATATATATATATATATATATAAACACCCATACACGCACATATACACATATATATATATACATATACATACATATAAAAGAAAGAGACAGGAGGTCAAGAGAAAGGTGCAAGAGGTGAAAAAAAAAAGGGCAAATGAGAGTTGGGGTGAGAGAGTATCATTAAATTTTAGGGAGAATAAAAAGATGTTCTGGAAGGAGGTAAATAAAGTGCGTAAGACAAGGGAGCAAATGGGAACTTCAGTGAAGGGCGCAAATGTGGAGGTGATAACAAGTAGTGGTGATGTGAGAAGGAGATGGAGTGAGTATTTTGAAGGTTTGTTGAATGTGTTTGATGATAGAGTGGCAGATATAGAGTGTTTTGGTCGAGGTGGTGTGCAAAGTGCGAGGGTTAGGGAAAATGATTTGGTAAACAGAGAAGAGGTAGTAAAAGCTTTGCGGAAGATGAAAGCCGGCAAGGCAGCAGGTTTGGATGGTATTGCAGTGGAATTTATTAAAAAAGGGGGTGACTGTATTTTTGACTGGTTGGTAAGGTTATTTAATGTATGTATGACTCATTGTGAGGTGCCTGAGGATTGGCGGAATGCGTGCATAGTGCCATTGTACAAAGGCAAAGGGGATAAGAGTGAGTGCTCAAATTACAGAGGTATAAGTTTGTTGAGTATTCCTGGCAAATTATATGGGAGGGTACTGATTGAGATGGTGAAGGCATGTACAGAGCATCAGATTGGGGAAGAGCAGTGTGGTTTCAGAAGTGGTAGAGGATGTGTGGATCAGGTGTTTGCTTTGAAGAATGTATGTAAGAAATACTTAGAAAAGCAAATGGATTTGTATGTAGCATTTATGGACCTGGAGAAGGCATATGATAGAGTTGATAGAGATGCTCTGTGGAAGGTATTAAGAATATATGGTGTGGGAGGCAAGTTGTTAGAAGCAGTGAAAAGTTTTTATCGAGGATGTAAGGCATGTGTACGTGTAGGAAGAGAGGAAAGTGATTGGTTCTCAGTGAATGTAGGTTTGCGGCAGGGGTGTGTGATGTCTCCATGGTTGTTTAATTTGTTTATGGATGGGGTTGTTAGGGAGGTAAATGCAAGAGTTTTGGAAAGAGGGGCAAGTATGAAGTCTGTTGGGGATGAGAGAGCTTGGGAAGTGAGTCAGTTGTTGTTCGCTGATGATACAGCGCTGGTGGCTGATTCATGTGAGAAACTGCAGAAGCTGGTGACTGAGTTTGGTAAAGTGTGTGAAAGAAGAAAGTTAAGAGTAAATGTGAATGAGAGCAAGGTTATTAGGTACAGTAGGGTTGAGGGTCAAGTCAATTGGGAGGTGAGTTTGAATGGAGAAAAACTGGAGGAAGTGAAGTGTTTTAGATATCTGGGAGTGGATCTGGCAGCGGATGGAACCATGGAAGCGGAAGTGGATCATAGGGTGGGGGAGGGGGCGAAAATTCTGGGAGCCTTGAAGAATGTGTGGAAGTCGAGAACATTATCTCGGAAAGCAAAAATGGGTATGTTTGAAGGAATAGTGGTTCCAACAATGTTGTATGGTTGCGAGGCGTGGACTATGGATAGAGTTGTGCGCAGGAGGATGGATGTGCTGGAAATGAGATGTTTGAGGACAATGTGTGGTGTGAGGTGGTTTGATCGAGTAAGTAACGTAAGGGTAAGAGAGATGTGTGGAAATAAAAAGAGCGTGGTTGAGAGAGCAGAAGAGGGTGTTTTGAAATGGTTTGGTCACATGGAGAGAATGAGTGAGGAAAGATTGACCAAGAGGATATATGTGTCGGAGGTGGAGGGAACGAGGAGAAGAGGGAGACCAAATTGGAGGTGGAAAGATGGAGTGAAAAAGATTTTGTGTGATCGGGGCCTGAACATGCAAAAGGGTGAAAGGAGGGCAAGGAATAGAGTGAATTGGAGCGATGTGGTATACCAGGGTTGACGTGCTGTCAGTGGATTGAATCAAGGCATGTGAAGCGTCTGGGGTAAACCATGGAAAGATGTGTAGGTATGTATATTTGCGTGTGTGGACGTATGTATATACATGTGTATGGGGGTGGGTTGGGCCATTTCTTTTGTCTGTTTCCTTGCGCTACCTCGCAAATGCGGGAGACAGCGACAAAGCAAAAAAAAAAAAAAAAAAAAACATATAAATATATACACATGTACATATTCATACTTGCTTGCCTTCATCCATTCCAGGCAATACCCTGCCCCATAGGAAATAACAACGCTACCCCCTAATTCAGCGAGGTAGCACCACTTAAACAGAAAAAAAGGCCACATTCATTCACACTCAGTCTTTAGCTGTCATGTTTAATGCCCTGAAACTACAGCTCCTTAACCACATCCAGGCCTTGCAGATCTTTCCATGGTTTATCCCCAGATGTTTCATATGTCCCGCTTCATTCAACTGACAGCATGTCGACTCCAGTATACCTGTATGTTTAATTCCTGTATGTTCAGGCCCCGATGGCTCAAAATCTTTTTCACTCCATCCTTCCACCTCCAATATGGTCTCCCACTTCTTGTTCCCTCCACGTCTGACACATATCCTCTTTGTCAATCTTTCCTCACTCATTCTCCATATGCCCAAACCATTTCAACACACCCTCTTCTACTCTCTTAACCAGAATTTTTATTTCCACACATTTCTCTTACCCTTTCATTACTTACTTGATCAGACCACCTCACACCACATATTGTCCTCGAACATTTCATTTCCAACACATCCATTCTCCTCTGTACAACCATATCTATAGCCCATGCCTCGCAGCCACATAATAATGTTCGAACTACTATTCCTTCAAACATACCCATTTTTGCTCTAACAGATAACATTTCTCCTTCCACACGTTCTTCATCGCTCCCAGTACCTTCGCCCCCTCCCCATCCTGTGATTCACTTTCATGAGTCCATTCTCTGCTAAGTCCACTCCTAGATATCTAAAACACTTCACTTCCTCCAATTTTTCTACATTCAAACTTACATCTCAAGTAAGTTGTCCCTCAACCCTACTGAACCTAATACCTTTGCTTTTATTCACATTTACTCTCAACTTTCTCCTTTCACACACTTTTCCAGACTCAGTCACCAACTTCTGAAGCTTCTCACTCGAATCAGCCACCAGAGCTGTATCATCGGTGAACAACAACTTACTTCCCAGAACCTCTCTTCCCGAAAAGACTGTATACTCACCCCTTTCTCCAAAACTCTTGCATTTACCTCCCTAACCACTTCATCCATAAACAAAATAAACAACCATGAAGGCATCACACACCACTGCTGCATACCAACATTCACTGAGAACGAATCACTCTCCTCTATACCTACACATGCCTTACATCCTTGGTAAAAACTTTTCACGGCTTCTAGCAGCTTACCTTCACACTATATACTCTTACAACTTTCCACAAAGCATCTCTATCAACCCTCTCATATGCCTTCTCCACATCCATAAATGCTACATACAAATCCATCTGTTTTCTAAGCATTCCTCACATGCATTCTTCAAAGCAAACACCTGGTTTACACATCCTCTACCACTTCTGAAACCACATTGCTCTTCATCCCCAGTCTGATGCACTGTACATGCCTTCACCCTCTAAATCAATACCCCTCTCATCCAATTTCCCAGTAATACTCAGGAAACTTATGCCTCTGTAGTCTGAACACTCACCTTTATCCGGTTTGCCATTTTACAATGGCACTATGCATACAAGCACTTCACCATCATCCATATATACAGTGAATATCCTTACCAACCAATCAACAACACAGTCACCCCTTTCTTAATACATTCTACTGCAATACCATCCAAATCTACCACCTTCCTGGATTTCATCTTCCACAAAGCTTTCACTACCTCTTCTCTCTTAACCAAACCATTCTCCATTACCTTCTCACTTCATACACACACTACCCTTACCAAAATACCTTACATCTGCCATTCTATCATCAAACATATTCAATAAACCTTGAAAATACTCACTCCGTATCCTTCTCACTTCATTACTAACTATTATTACTTCCCTCCTTGCCCTCTTCACGGATGTTCCTATTTGTTCTCTCGTCTTACGCACGTTATTTACCTCCTTCCAAAATATCCTTTAATTTTCCCTGAAGTTTAATGATACTCTCTCATCCCAACTCTAATTTGCCATCTTTTTCAGTCCTTGCACCTTCCTCTTGACTACCTGCCTCTTTCCTTAATACATCTCCCAGTCATTTGCTCCCCTTCCTTGTAAGTATCATGTAAACGCCTCCCTCTTCTATTTCTCTAACAACTTCTTCATCCTAGCACTCACTACCCTTTCTAATCTGACCACCTCCCACCTTTCTCATGCCACATGCATCTTTTGCACATGCCATCACTGCTTCCCTAAATACATCCCATTCTTCCCCCACTCCCCTCATGTCATTTGCTTTCACCTTTTGCCATTCTACACTCAATATCTCCTGGTACTTCCTCACACAAGTGTCCTTTCCAAGCTCACTTACTCTTCTCTTCTCCCCAACATTCTCTTCTTTTTGGAAAACCTCTGCAAATCTTCACATTTGTCTCCACAAGATAGTGATCAGACATCCCTCCAGCTGCCCCTCTCAGCACATTAACATCGAAAAGTCTCTCTTTTACACACCTATCAGTTAACACGTAATCCAATAATGCCCTCTTACCATCTCTCCTACTCACATATGTATACTTATGCATATCTTTCTTTTCAAACCAGGTATTCCCATTCACCAGTCTTTTTTAGCACACAAATCCACAAGCTCTTCACCATTTCCACTCACACCACTGAATACCCCATGTAAACCAATTAAACCCTTAACTACCATGTTATTCACTTTCACATTCAAATTACCTATGACTAATACCCGGTCTCGAGCAACAAATCTAACACACTCTCTCAGCTGCTCCCAAAAACTTGCCTCTCATGATCTGTTTTCTTATGACTAGGTGCAAAGCACCAATAATCACCTATCTCTCACCATTCACTTTGAGTTTTACCCAAATCAATCTAGAATCTACTTTCTTACACTATCACACTCCCACAACTCCTACTTCAGTAGTAGTGCTACTCCTTCCTTAGCTCTTGTCCCCTTACCAACACTTGACTTTATTCTCGAGATTTTTCCTAACCATTCTTCCTCTTTACCCTCGAGCTTCATTTCGCTTGTAGCCAGAAAATCCAGGTCTCTTTCATCAAACATTCTACCTTATCTCCCCTTACTTCTCATCCTGGTTAGTCCATATACATTCAGACACTCAAGTCTGAGCCTTTGAGGAGGATCAGCACTCCCCCCTTGTCTCCACTTGTTTCCCTTTTTAGAAATTGAAGTAAATGGAGTGGAGAAAGAATACTTCCCACGTATTCCCCGCATGCACGTATTCCCCGCATGTCTTAGAAGGTGACTAAAGGGGGCAGGAGTGGGGGGCTGGAAACCCTCCCCTCCCTGTATTTAACTTTCGAAAAGGGAAAACAGAAGCAGCAGTCATGTGGGGAGTGCTCATCCTCCTTGAAGGCTCAGATTGGGGTGTCTAAGTGTGTGTGGATGTAACCAAGATGAGAAAAAAGAAGATAGGTAGTATGTTTGAAGAAAGGAACCCGGATGTTTTGGCTCCAAGTGAAAAGAAGCTCAAGGGTAATGGGGAAGAGTGGTTTGGGAATGTCTTGGAAGTGAAGTCAGGGGTTAGTGAGAGGACAAGAGCAAAGGAAGGAGTAGCACTCCTCCTGAAGCAGGAGTTGTGGGAATATGTGATAGAGTGTGAGATAGTAAATTCTACATTGATATAGGTAAAACTGAAAGTGGACGGAAAGAGATGGGTGATTACTGGTGCCTATGAACCCGGTCATGAGAAGAAAGATCATGAGAGGCAAGAGTTTTGGGAGAAGCTGAGTGAGTGTGTTAGCAGCAATGATGCACAAGACCAGGTTATAGTGATGGGTGATTTGAAAGCAAAAGTGAGTAATGTGGCAGTTGAGGGCATAATTGGTGTACGTGGGGTGTTCAGTGCTGTAAACAGAAATGGTTAAGAGCTTGATGATTTTTGTGCTGAAAAAGGGTTGGTAATTGGGAATATTTGGTTTAAGAAAGTATTAAGAATGTATGGTGTGGAAGGCAAGTTGTTGGAAGCTGTGAAAAGTTTTTATCAAGGATGTAAGGCATGTGAATGAGTAGGAAGAGAGGAAAGTGATTAGTTCTCAGTGAATGTCAGTTTGCGGCAGGGGTTCTTGATGTCTCCATGGTTGTTTAATTTGTTTATGGCTGAGGTTCTTAGGGAGGTGAATGCAAGAGTTTGGGAGAGAGGGACAAGTATGCAGTCTGTTGTGGATGAGAGAGCTTGGGAAGCGAGTCAGTTGTTGTTTGCTGATGATACAGCGCTGGTGGCTGAATCAGGTTAGAAACTGCAGAAGCTGGTGACTGAGTTTGGTAAAGAAGAAAGCTGAGAGTAAATGTGAATAAGAGCAAGGTTATTAGGTACAGTAGGGTTGAGGGACAAGTTTGAATGGAGAAAATAAATTGGAGGAAGTGAAGTGTTTTAGATATCTGGGAGTGGATTTGGCAGTGGATGGAACTATGGAAGTGGAAGCAAGTCATAGGGTGGGGGAGGGGGCGAAAGTTCTGGGAACGTTGAAAAATGTGTAGAAGGCGAGAACGTTATCTCAGAAAGCAAAAATGGGTATGTTTGACGGAATAGTGGTTCCAGCAATGATATATGGTTGCGAGGCTTGGGCTATAGATAGAGTTATGCATGTACTGGAAATGAGATGTTTGAGGACAATATGTGGTGTGAGGTGGTTTGATTAAGTAATGAAAGGGTAAAAGAGATGTGTGGTAATAAAAGTGTGTGGTTGAGAGACCAGAAGAGGGTGTTTTGAAATGGTTTGGTCACACGGAGAGAATGAGTGAGGAAAGACTGACAAAGAGGATATACATGTCAGAGGTGGAAGGAACAAGGAGAAGTGGGAGGCCAAATTGGAGGTGAAAAGATGGAGTGAAAAAGATTTTGAGTGATCGGGGCCTGAACATGCAGGAGGGTGAAGGGCATGCAAGGAACAGAATGAATTGGAACAATGTGGTATACCAGGGTCGACGTACTGTCATTGGATTGAACCAGGGGATGTGAAGCGTTTGGGGTAAAACATGGAAAGTTTTGTGGGGCCTGGATGTGGATAGGGAGCTGTGGTTTCGGTGCATTATACATGACAGATAGAGACTGAGTGTGAAAGAATGTGGCCTTTGTTGTCTTTTCCTAGTGCTACCTCGCACACATACGGGGGGAGAGGTTTGTCATTTCATGTGTGGCGGGGTGGCGACGGGAATGAATAAGGGCAGGTTTTCTCCATTCAAACTTACCTTCCAACTGACTTGTCCCTCAACCCTACTGTACCTAATAACCTTACTCTTATTCACACTCACTCTCAACTTTCTTCTTTGTCACACTCAGTCACCAGCTTCTGCAGTCTCTCACCTGCATCAGCGACCAGCGCTGTATCATCAGCGAACAACAACTGACTCACTTCCCAAGCCCTCTCATCCACAACAGACTGCATACTTGCCTCTCTCTTCAAAACTCTTGCATTCACCTCCCTAACAACCCCATCCATAAACAAATTAAACAACCATTACGCACCCCTGCCGCAAACCAATATTCACTGAGAACCAATCACTTTCCTCTCTTCCTACTCGTACACATGCCTTACATCCTCGATAAAAACTTTTCACTGCTTCTAGCAACTTGCCTCTCACACCATATATTCTTAATACCTTCCACAGAGCATCTCTATCAACTATATCATATGCCTTCTCCAGATCCATAAATGCTACATACAAATCCATTTGCTTTTCTAAATATTTCTCACACATTCTTCAAAGCAAACACCTGATCCACACATCCTCTACCACTTCTGAAACAACACTGCTCTTCCCCAATCTGATGCTCTGTACATGCTTGAACCCTCTCAATCAATACCTTCCCATATAATTTCCCAGGAATACTCAACAAACTTATACCTCTGTAATTTGAGCACTCACCTTTATCCCCTTTGCTTTTGTACAATGGCACTATGCATGCATTCCGCCAATCCTCAGGCACCTCACCATGAGTTATACATATGTTAGATATCCTTACCAACCAGTCAACAACACAGTCATCCCCTTTTTTAATAAATTCCACTGCAATACAATCCAAACCCACTACCTTGCCAGCTTTCATCTTCCACAAGGCTTTTACTACCTCTTCTCTGTTTACCAAATCATTCTCCCTAACCCTCTCACTTTGCACTTCACCCCGAGGTATATATAAATATACTTATGTGAGTAGGAGAGATGACCAGAGGGCATTATTGGATTATGTGTAACTGACAGGTATATGAAAGAGACTTTTGGATGTAAATGTGCTTAGAGGGGCAGCTGGAGGGATGTATGATCACTATCTTGAGGAGGCGTAGGTGAAGATCTTTAGAGGTTTTCAGAAAATAAGAGAATGTTGGGGAGAAGAGAGTGGTGAGAGTAAGTGAGCTTCGAAAGGAGACTCGTGTGAGGAAATACCAGTAGATATTGAGAGCAGAATGGCAAAATGTGAAAGCAAATGATATAAGGGGAGTGGGGGAGGAATGGGATGTTTTTAGGGAAGTAGTGATGGCTTGCACAAAAGATGCATGTAGCATGAAAAAGGTGGGCACATTAGGAAGGGTAGTGAATGGTGGGATAAAGAAGTAAGATTGTTAGTGAGAAAGAAGAGAGACATTTGGATGATTTTTGCAGGGAAGTAATGCAAATGACTGGGAGATGTATAAAGGAAAGCAGCAGGAGGTCAAGAGAAAGGTGCAAGAGGTGAAAAAGAGGGCAAATGAGAGTTGGGATGAAAGAGTATCATTACATTTTAGGGAGAAGATAAAAGATGTTTTGGAAGGAGGTAAATAAAGTGCGTAAGACAAGAGAACAAATGGGAACATCGGTGAAGGGGACAAATGGGAAGGTAATAACAAGTAGTGATGCAGTGAGGAGATGGAGTGAATATTATGAAGGTTTATTGAATGTGTCTGATGATAGAGTGGCAGATATAGGGTGTTTTGGTTGGGGTGGAGTGCAAAGTGAGAGGGCCAGGGAGAATGGTTTATTAAACAAAGAAGAGGTAGTGAAAGTTTTGTGAAAGATGAAAGCCGGCAAGGTGGCAGGTTTGGATGGTATTGCAATGGAATTTCATAAAAAAGGGATGTCTGTGTTGTTGATTGGTTGGTAAGGATATTCAATGTATGTATGGATCATGGTGAAGTGCCTGAGGGTTGGTGGAATGCATGCATAGCGCCACTGTACAAAGGCAATGGGGAAGGGTGAGTGTTCAAATTACAGAGGTTTGTTGAGTATTCCTGGGAAATCATATGAGAGGGTAGTGACTGAGAGGGTAAAGGCATATACAGAGCATCAGATTGGGGAAGAGCATTGTGGTTTCAGAAGTGGTAGAAGATGTGTGGATCAGGTGTTTGCTTTGAAAAATGTATGCGAAAAATACTTAAAAAAACAGATGGATTTGTGCGGAACATTCATGGATCTGGAGAGGGCATATGACAGGGTAAATAGAGATGCTTTGTGGAAGGTTTTAAGAGTATATGGTGTGGGAGGTATGCTGCTAGAAGCAGTGAAAAGTTTTTACAAAGGAGGTAAAGCATGTGTATGAGTAGGAAGAGAGGCAAGTGATTGGTGCCCAGTGAATGTTGGATTGCAGCAGGGGTGCGTGAGGTCTCCATGGTTGTTTAATTTGTTTATAGATGGAGTGGTTAGGGAGGTGAATACCAGTTTTGGAGAGAGGGGCAAGTATACAGTCTGTTACAGAAGAAAGGGCATGGGAAGCAAGTCAGTTTTTGTTTGCTGATGATACAGCGCTGGTGGCCAATTCGGGTGAGAAATTGCAAAAGTTGGTGACCAAATTTGGTAAAGTGTGTGAAAGAAGAAAATAGAGAGTATATGTGAATAAGAGCAAGGTTATTAGGTTTAGTAGAGTTGAGAGACAAGTCAATTGGGAGGTAAGTTTAAATGGAAAAACTGGAGGAAGTGGAGTGCATTAGATATCTGGGAGTGGACTTAGCAAATGGAACCATGGAAATGGAAGCGAGTCACAGGGTTGGGGAGGGGGCGAAGGTTCTGGGAGCATTGAAGAATGCGTGGGAGGCAAGAACCTTATCTTGGAGGGCAAAAATGAGTATGTCTGAAGGAATGGTGGCTCCAACAAAGTAATATGGTTGTAAAGCATGGGGTATAGATAGAGTTTTGCGGAGCAGATGTGTTGGAAATGAAATGTATGAGGACAATATGTGGTGTGAGGTGATTTGATCGAGTAAGTAATGAAAGGGTAAGAGATTATGTGTGGTGATAAAAGGAGTATAGTTGAGAGAGAGAGGGTGTGTTGAAATGGTTTGGTCACATGGAGAGAAAGAGTAAGAAAAGATTGACAACGAGGATATATGTGTCAGATGTGGAGGGAAGGAGGAGAAGCAGGAGGCCAAATTGGAGGAGAAAGGATGGAGTGAAAAAGATTTTCAGGAATTGGGGCCCTAACATACAGGAGGGTGAAAGGAGTGCCAGGAAAGGAGTGAATTGGAATGATGTGGTATACCAGGGTTGATGTGCTGTCAATGAATTGATTCAGAGAATGTGAAGAGTCTGTGGAAAGGGAGCTGTGATTTCAGTGCATTACACAAGACAGCTGGAGACTGAGTATGAATGAATATGGCTTTTTTGTATGTTCCTGGCACTTCCTTACAGGAGGGAAGGTGGGGGATGCTATTTCATGTGTGGTGGGGTGGTGACAGGAATGGATGAAGGCAGCAAGTATGAATATGTATATGAGTATATATGTGTATGTCTTTGTATGTATATGATGAAATGTACATGCAAGTATATTTGTGTGTGTGGGCGTTTATGTATATACATGTGTATGTGGGTGGGTTGGGCCATTCCTCGTCTGTTTTCTTGCACTACCTCGCTAACACGGGAGATGGCGGTTAAGCATAATAAAAAGAAAATACATTTCAATGTATATTTCATTCTTTTTTCTATTATACTTTGTCGCTGTCTCCTGCGTTAGCGAGGCAGCGCAAGGAAGCAGACGAAAGAATGACCCAACCCAGCCACAAACACATGTATATACATACATGTCCATGCACGTAAATATACATACCTATACATCTCAATGTATACATATATATACACACACAGACATATACATGTACACACATGTACATAATTCATACTGTCTGCCCTTACTCATTCCCGTCGTCATCCTGCCACACATGAAATGAAAACTCCCTCCCCCCGCATGTGCGCGAGGTAGCGCTAGGAAAAGACAACAAAGGCCACATTCATTCACAATTGGTCTCTAGCTGTCATGTATAATGCACTGAAACCACAGCTCCCTTTCCACATCCAGGCCCAACAAAACTTTCCATGGTTTACCCCAAACGCTTCACATGCCCTGGTTCAATCCAGTGACAGCACGTCGACCCTGGTATACCACATCGTTCCAATTCACTCTATTCCTTGCACGCCTTTCACCCTCCTGCATATTCAGGCCCCGATCACTCAAAATCATTTTCACTCCATCTTTCCACCTCCAATTAGGTCTGCCATTTCTCGTTCCCTCCACCTCTGACACATATATCCTCTTTGTCAATCTTTCCTCACTCATTCTCTCCATGTGACCAAACCATTTCAAAACACCCTCTTCTGCTCTCTCAACCACTCTTTTTATTACCACACATCTCTCTTACCCTTTCATTACTTACTTGATCAAACCACCTCACACCACATATCGTCCTCAAACATCTCATTTCCAGCACATCCACCCTTTGCAACCATATAACATTGTTGGAACCACTATTCCTTCAAACATACCCAGTTTTGCTTTCCAAGATAACGTTCTCGACTTCCACACATTCTTCAACGCTCCCAGAACTTTCACCCCCTCCCCCACCATATGATTCACTTCTGCTTCCATGGTTCCATCTGCTGCCAAATCCACTCCCAGATATCTAAAACACTTCATTTCCTCCAGTTTTTCTCCAATCAAACTTATCTTCCAAGTGACTTGTCCCTCAACCCTACTGTACCTAATAACCTTGCTCTTATTCACATTTACTCTCAGCTTTCTTCATTTCACACACTTTACCAAACTCATTCACCAGCTTCTGCAGTTTCTCACCCGAATCAGAAACCAGCACTCTATCATCAGCGATCAACAACCGACTCACTTCCCAAGCTCTCTCATCCACAACAGACTACACATTACAGAGATTACACATATGTATACATGTACATATCCATAATTACTGCCTTCACCCACTGCCATCGCCACCCCACCACACATGAAAGTATCATCCCCCCTCCGGCGAGTCAGTGCCAGTAACATATGAAAAAGGCCACATTCATTCACATTAAGTCTCTAGCTGTCATGTGTAATGCACCAAAACCACAGCTTCCTTTCCACATCCAGGCCCCATAGACCTTTCCATGATTTACCCTAGACGCTTCACATGCCCTGATTCAATCCATTGGCAGCACGTTGACCCCGGTATAACACAGAGTTTCAATTCACTCTATTCCTTGAACGCCCTTCACCCTCCTGTATGTTCAGGCCCCGATCGATCAAAATCTTTTCCCCTCCATCCTTTCACTTCCAATTTGGTCTCCCGCTTCTCTTTCTTCCCTCCACCTCCAATTTGTTCTCCTGCTTCCCTTTCTTCCCTCCACCTCTGACACATATATCCTCTTTGTCAATCTTTCCTCACTCATTATCTCCTTGTGATCAAACCATTTCAACACACCATCTTCTGCTCTCTCAACCACACTTTTTATTACCACACATCTCTCTTACATTTCATTACTCTTTCAATGAAACCACCACACACCACAAATTGTCCTCAAACATTTCATTTCCAGCACACACACTCCTCCACAGAACCCTATCTACAGCCGATGCCTCGTAACCATATAACATTGTTGGAACCACTATTCCTTCAAACACCCATTTTTGCTCTCAAAAATGATGTTTTTGCCCTCCACACATTCTTCAATGCTCCCAGAACTTTTACCCCTCCCCCACCCTGTGACTCACTTCTGCTTCCATGGTTCCATCAACTGCTAAGTCCACTCCCAGATATCTAAAACACTTCACTTCCTCCAGTATTTCCATTCACACTTACCTTCCAATTAACTTGTCCCTGAACCCTACTGTACCTAATAAACTTGCTCTTATTCACATTTACTCTCAACTTTCTTCTTTCACACACTTTACCAAACTCAGTCACCAGCTTCTGCAGTTTATCACCTGAATCAGCCACAAGCGTAGTATCATCATCGAACAACAACTGACTCACTTCCCAAGCCCTCTCATCCACACCAGCCTACATACTTGCCCCTCTCTTCAAAACTCTTGCATTCACCTCCCTAACAATCCCACCCATAAACAAATTAAACAACCATGGAGACATCATGCACCCCTGCTGCAAATTGACATTCATTGGAAACCAATCACTTCCTCCCTTCCTACTCATACACATGCCTTACATCATTGGTTAAAACTTTTCACTGCTTCTAGCATATGCTCTTAAAACCTTCCACAAACCATCTCTATCAACCCTATCAGATGCCTTCTTCAGATTCATAAATACTACATACAGATCCATTTGTTTTTCTAAGTATTTCTCACACACATTCTTCAGAGCAAACTCCTGATTCACACATCCTCTACGACTTCTGAAACCACACTGCTCTTCCCCATTCTGATGCTCTGTACATGCCTTTATCCTCTCAATCAATACCCTCCCATATAATTTCCCAGGAATACTCAACAAACTTATGCCTCTGTAATTTGAACACTCGCCTTTATCCCATTTGCCTTCGTACGGTGGCACTATGCATGCGTTCTGCCAATCCTCAGGCACTTCACCATGATCCATACATACACTGAATATCCTAACCAACTAGTCAACAACACAGTCACCCCCCTTTTTTGATAATCTTCACTGCAATACCATCCAAACCTGCCACCTTGCTGGTTTCATCTTCTGCAAAGCTTTCATTACGTCTTCTCTGTTCACCAAACCTTTTTCCCTGACCCTCCCACTTCACACATCACCCCGACAAAAACTCCCTATATCTGCCACTCTATCATCAAGCACATTCAACAAACCTTCAAAATACTCGATCCATCTCCTTCTCACTTCATCACTACTTGTTATTTACCCCCCCCCCCCCCCCCCCCCCCCCCCCCCCCCCCCCCCCCCCCCCCCCCCCCCCCCCCCCCCCCCCCCCCCCCCCCCCCCCCCCCCCCCCCCCCCCCCCCCCCCCCCCCCCCCCCCCCCCCCCCCCCCCCCCCCCCCCCCCCCCCCCCCCCCCCCCCCCCCCCCCCCCCCCCCCCCCCCCCCCCCCCCCCCCCCCCCCCCCCCCCCCCCCCCCCCCCCCCCCCCCCCCCCCCCCCCCCCCCCCCCCCCCCCCCCCCCCCCCCCCCCCCCCCCCCCCCCCCCCCCCCCCCCCCCCCCCCCCCCCCCCCCCCCCCCCCCCCCCCCCCCCCCCCCCCCCCCCCCCCCCCCCCCCCCCCCCCCCCCCCCCCCCCCCCCCCCCCCCCCCCCCCCCCCCCCCCCCCCCCCCCCCCCCCCCCCCCCCCCCCCCCCCCCCCCCCCCCCCCCCCCCCCCCCCCCCCCCCCCCCCCCCCCCCCCCCCCCCCCCCCCCCCCCCCCCCCCCCCCCCCCCCCCCCCCCCCCCCCCCCCCCCCCCCCCCCCCCCCCCCCCCCCCCCCCCCCCCCCCCCCCCCCCCCCCCCCCCCCCCCCCCCCCCCCCCCCCCCCCCCCCCCCCCCCCCCCCCCCCCCCCCCCCCCCCCCCCCCCCCCCCCCCCCCCCCCCCCCCCCCCCCCCCCCCCCCCCCCCCCCCCCCCCCCCCCCCCCCCCCCCCCCCCCCCCCCCCCCCCCCCCCCCCCCCCCCCCCCCCCCCCCCCCCCCCCCCCCCCCCCCCCCCCCCCCCCCCCCCCCCCCCCCCCCCCCCCCCCCCCCCCCCCCCCCCCCCCCCCCCCCCCCCCCCCCCCCCCCCCCCCCCCCCCCCCCCCCCCCCCCCCCCCCCCCCCCCCCCCCCCCCCCCCCCCCCCCCCCCCCCCCCCCCCCCCCCCCCCCCCCCCCCCCCCCCCCCCCCCCCCCCCCCCCCCCCCCCCCCCCCCCCCCCCCCCCCCCCCCCCCCCCCCCCCCCCCCCCCCCCCCCCCCCCCCCCCCCCCCCCCCCCCCCCCCCCCCCCCCCCCCCCCCCCCCCCCCCCCCCCCCCCCCCCCCCCCCCCCCCCCCCCCCCCCCCCCCCCCCCCCCCCCCCCCCCCCCCCCCCCCCCCCCCCCCCCCCCCCCCCCCCCCCCCCCCCCCCCCCCCCCCCCCCCCCCCCCCCCCCCCCCCCCCCCCCCCCCCCCCCCCCCCCCCCCCCCCCCCCCCCCCCCCCCCCCCCCCCCCCCCCCCCCCCCCCCCCCCCCCCCCCCCCCCCCCCCCCCCCCCCCCCCCCCCCCCCCCCCCCCCCCCCCCCCCCCCCCCCCCCCCCCCCCCCCCCCCCCCCCCCCCCCCCCCCCCCCCCCCCCCCCCCCCCCCCCCCCCCCCCCCCCCCCCCCCCCCCCCCCCCCCCCCCCCCCCCCCCCCCCCCCCCCCCCCCCCCCCCCCCCCCCCCCCCCCCCCCCCCCCCCCCCCCCCCCCCCCCCCCCCCCCCCCCCCCCCCCCCCCCCCCCCCCCCCCCCCCCCCCCCCCCCCCCCCCCCCCCCCCCCCCCCCCCCCCCCCCCCCCCCCCCCCCCCCCCCCCCCCCCCCCCCCCCCCCCCCCCCCCCCCCCCCCCCCCCCCCCCCCCCCCCCCCCCCCCCCCCCCCCCCCCCCCCCCCCCCCCCCCCCCCCCCCCCCCCCCCCCCCCCCCCCCCCCCCCCCCCCCCCCCCCCCCCCCCCCCCCCCCCCCCCCCCCCCCCCCCCCCCCCCCCCCCCCCCCCCCCCCCCCCCCCCCCCCCCCCCCCCCCCCCCCCCCCCCCCCCCCCCCCCCCCCCCCCCCCCCCCCCCCCCCCCCCCCCCCCCCCCCCCCCCCCCCCCCCCCCCCCCCCCCCCCCCCCCCCCCCCCCCCCCCCCCCCCCCCCCCCCCCCCCCCCCCCCCCCCCCCCCCCCCCCCCCCCCCCCCCCCCCCCCCCCCCCCCCCCCCCCCCCCCCCCCCCCCCCCCCCCCCCCCCCCCCCCCCCCCCCCCCCCCCCCCCCCCCCCCCCCCCCTCGGAAGGTTGCGTGGTTCACATTACAGTGGTTAGTGAGTATTCCTGGTAAATTATATGGGAGGGTATTGATTGAGAGGGTGAAGGCATGTACAGAGCATCAGATTGGGGAAGAGCAGTGTGGTTTCAGAAGTGGTAGAGGATGTGTGGATCAGGTGTTTGCTTTGAAGAATGTATGTGAGAAATACTTAGAAAAGCAAATGGATTTGTATGTAGCATTTATGGATCTGGAGAAGGCATATGATAGAGTTGATAGAGATGCTCTGTGGAAGGTATTAAGAATATATGGTGTGGGAGGAAAGTTGTTAGAAGCAGTGAAAAGTTTTTATCGAGGATGTAAGGCATGTGTACGTGTAGGAAGAGAGGAAAGTGATTGGTTCTCAGTGAATGTAGGTTTGCGGCAGGGGTGTGTGATGTCTCCATGGTTGTTTAATTTGTTTATGGATGGGGTTGTTAGGGAGGTAAATGCAAAAGTTTTGGAAAGAGGGGCAAGTATGAAGTATGTTGGGGATGAGAGAGCTTGGGAAGTGAGTCAGTTGTTGTTCGCTGATGATACAGCGCTGGTGGCTGATTCATGTGAAAAACTGCAGAAGCTGGTGACTGAGTTTGGTAAAGTGTGTGGAAGAAGAAAGTTAAGAGTAAATGTGAATAAGAGCAAGGTTATTAGGTACAGTAGGGTTGAGGGTCAAGTCAATTGGGAGGTGAGTTTGAATGGAGAAAAACTGGAGGAAGTGAAGTGTTTTAGATATCTGGGAGTGGATCTGGCAGCGGATGGAACCATGGAAGCGGAAGTGGATCATAGGGTGGGGGAGGGGGCGAAAATTCTGGGGGCCTTGAAGAATGTGTGGAAGTCGAGAACATTATCTCGGAAAGCAAAAATGGGTATGTTTGAAGGAATAGTGGTTCCAACAATGTTGTATGGTTGCGAGGCGAGGGCTATGGATAGAGTTGTGCGCAGGAGGATGGATGTGCTGGAAATGAGATGTTTGAGGACAATGTGTGGTGTGAGGTGGTTTGATCGAGTGAGTAACATAAGGGTAAGAGAGATGTGTGGAAATAAAAAGAGCATGGTTGAGAGAGCAGAAGAGGGTGTTTTGAAGTGGTTTGGGCACATGGAGAGAATGAGTGAGGAAAGATTGACCAAGAGGATATATGTGTCGGAGGTGGAGGGAACGAGGAGAAGAGGGAGACCAAATTGGAGGTGGAAAGATGGAGTGAAAAAGATTTTGTGTGATCGGGGCCTGAACACGCAGGAGGGTGAAAGGAGGGCAAGGAATAGAGTGAATTGGAGCGATGTGGTATACCGGGGTTGACATGCTGTCAGTGGATTGAATCAAGGCATGTGAAGCGTCTGGGGTAAACCATGGAAAGCTGTGTAGGCATGTATATTTGCGTGTGTGGACGTATGTATATACATGTGTATGGGAGGGGGTTGGGCCATTTCTTTCGTCTGTTTCCTTGCGCTACCTTGCAAACGCGGGAGACAGCGACAAAGTATAATAAAAAAAATATAATAATATAAATAAGTATATCTATGCTTGGCTTGTGCAAATTACAGAGGTATAAGTTTGTTGAGTATTCCTGGGATATTATAAGGGAGGGTATTGATTGAGAGGGTGAAGGCATGTACAGAGCATCAGATTGGGGAAGAGCAGTGTGGTTTCATTAGTGGTAGAGGATGTGTGGATCAGGAGTTTGCTTTGAAGAATGTATGTGAGAAATACTTAGAAAAGCAAATGGATTTGTATGTAGCATTTACAGATCTGGAGCTTAAGGCATATGATAGAGATGATAGAGATGCTCTGCAGAAGGTTTTAAGAATATATGGTGTGGGAGGCAAGTTGTTAGAAGCAGTGAAAAGTTTTTATCGAGGATGTAAGGCATGTGTACGAGTAGGAAGAGAGGAAAGTGATTGGTTCTTAGTGAATGTTGGTTTGCAGCAGAGGTGCATGATGTCTCCATGGTTGTTTAATTTGTTTATGGATGGGGTTGTTAGGGAGGTGAATGCAAGAGTTTTGGAGAGGGGCAAGTATACAGTCTGTTGTGGATGAGAGAGCTTGGAAAGCGAGTCAGTTGTTGTTCGCTGATGATATAGCGCTGGTGGCTGATTCGGGTGAGAAACTGCAGAAGCTGGTGACTGAGTTTGGTAAAGTGTGTGAAAGAATAAAGCTGAGAGTAAATGTGAATAAGAGCAAGGGAAAGGAATGAATAAGGGCAGATAGTATGACTTATGTACATGCGTATATATGTATATGTCTGTGTGTGTATATATATGTATACGTTGAGATGTATAGGTATGTATATGTGCATGTGTGGATGTGTATGTATATACATGTGTATGTGGGTGGGTTGGGTCATTCTTTCGTCTGTTTCCTTGCGCCACCTCGCTAACGCGGGAGACAGCGACAAAGTACAATAAATAAATAAATAAATCTATGCGTGTAGGAGAGATGGGTAGAGGGCATTATTGGATTGTGTGTTAATTGATAGGCAAGTAAAAGAGAGAGGTTTGGATGTTAGTGTGCTGAGAGGTGCAGCTGGAGGGATGTCTGAAGATTTGAAGAGGTTTTCAGAAAAGAAGAGAGTGGTGGAAGTATGTAAACTTTAAAAGGAGACTTGTGTGAGGAAGTACCAGGAAAGATTGAGTGCAGAATGGCAAAAGGTGAGAGCAAACGACATAAGGGGAGTGGGGGAGGAATGGGATGTAATTAGGGAAGCAGTGATGGCTTGCGCAAAACATGCATGTGGAGGAGAAAGTTGGGAGGTGGACTAATTAATATTGGTAGCAAATGGTGGGATAAAGAAGTAAGTTTGTTAGTGAAAGAGAAGAGAGAGGTGTTTGGACAATTTTTGCAGGGAAGTAGTGCAAATGACTAGAAGACATAAAAAAGAAAGCAGCAGGAAGTAAAAAAAAAGGGTGCAATAGGTGGTAAAGGGCAAATGAGAGTTAGGGTGAGTATCATTAAACTTTAGGGAGAATAAAAACATGTTTTGGAAGGAGGTACATAAAGTGCATAAGATGAGAACATATGGGAACATCGGTGAAGGGGGCAAATGGAGAAGTAATAACAAGTAGTGTTGAAGTGTGGAGATGGAGTGAATATTTTGAAGGCTTGTTGAATGTGTTTGATGACAGAGTGGCAGATATAGTGTTTTGGTTGGGGTGGAGTGCGAAGTGAAAGGGTCAGGGAAAATGGTTTGATGAACAGAGAAGAGGTAGTGAAAGCTCTTTGGAAGATCAAAGCTGGCAAGGCAACAGGTTTGGATTGCATTGCAGTGGAATTTATAAAATAGGGGGAAGACTGTTGTTGATTGGTTGGCAAGGATATTCAATGTATGTATGGATCATGGTGAAGTGCCTGAGGATTGGCAGAATACATGCATAGGGGATAAAGGCGAGTGATCAAATTACAAAGGCAAAAGTTTGTTGAGTATTCCTGGGAAATTATGTGTGGGGGTACTGATTGAGAGTTAAAGGCATATAAAGAACATCAGACGGGAAGAACAGTGTGGTTTCAGAAGTGGATGAGGATGTGTAAAGCAGGTGTTTGCTTTGAAGAATGTATGTGAGAAATACTTAGAAAAACAGATGGATTTGTATATAGCATTTATGGCTCTGGATAGAGATGCTTTGTGGAAGGTTTTAAGCATATATGGTGAGGGGGATAAGTTGCTAGAAACAGTGGAAAGTTTTTACCAAGGATTTTAGGCATGTGTACAAGTAGGAAAAGAGGAAAGTGATTGGTTCCCAGTAAATGTTAGTTTGCAGCAGGGGTACGTGATGTCTCCATGGTTGTTTAATTTGTTTATGGATTGGGTTTGTTAGGGAGGTGAATGCAAGAGTTTTGGAGAGAGGGGCAAGTATGCAGTCCGTTCTGGATGAGAGGGCTTGGGAAGTGAGTAAGGTGTTGTTGGCTGATGATACAGTGCCGATGGCTGATTTGGGCGAGAAACTTCAGAAATTGGTGACCGAATCTGGTAAGGTGTGTGAAAAAAGAAAGTTGAGAGTGAATGTGAATAAGAGGAAAGTTATTAGGTTTAGTAGGGTTAAGGGACAAGTTAATTGGGAGGCAAGTTTGAGTGGAGAAATACTGGAGAAGTGAAGTTTCTATATATCTGGGAGTGGATTCAGCATCAGATGGAACCATGGAAGCGGAAGTGAGTCACAGGGTGGGGGATGGAGCGAAGGTTCTGGGAGCATTGAAGAATGTGTGGAAGGTGAGAATGTTACCTCCGAGGGCAAAAATGGGTACGTTTGAAGGAATAGTGTTTCCAACAATGTTATATGGTTGCGTGGTGTGGGCTTTTGATAGGGTTGTATGGAGGAGGGTGGATGTGTTGAAAATGAAATGTTTGAGGACGATATGTGGTGTGAGGTGGTTTGACCGAGAAAGTGATGAAAGGGTAAGAGAGATGTGTGGTAATAAAAAGATTGTGGTTGAGACAGCAGAAAGGGGTGTGTTGAAATGGTATAGACACATGGAGAAGAGGGGTGAGGAAAGACTGACAGAGGATATATGCGTCAGAGGTGGAGGGAAGAAGAAGCAAGAGACCAAATTGGAGGTGGAAGGATGGAGTGAAAAACATTTCGAGTGATCGGGGCCTGAACATACAGGAGGGTGAAAGGCGTGCAAGGAATAGAGCGAGGTGGAACAATGTGGTATACCGGGGTCGATGTGCTGTCAATGGATTGAACCAGGGTATGTGAAGTGTCTAGGGTAAACCATGGAAAGGTTTGTGGGGCCTGGATGTGTAAAGGGAGCTGTGATTTCAGTGCATCACACATAACAGCTAGAGACTGAGCAGGAACGAATGTGGCCTTTTTTTTCTGTTCCTGGCCCTGCCTCACTGGAGGGAGGGAGGGAGGGGGGGATGCTATTTTGTGTGTGGCATGGTGGTAACTGAAATGGATGAAGGCAGCAAATATGGATATCTACACGTGTATATATGCATATGTCTGTGTATGTATATGTATGTGTACATTGAAATGTATATGTATATGTGTATGTGGGTGGGTTGGGCTATTCCTCGTCTGCTTCCTTGCACTACCTCACTAACATGGGAGATGGCGGTTAAGCATAATAATAATAATGATAATGATAATAGTAATAATAATAATAGAAATATCAATATGATGCAGCTGCCTTTACGTGAGAATAGTTTCCATAGTTTTCATATTCAAACCTTTTCCCTTCTGAGTGAACATGTTTATGCATGTTAACATTGCTCTTGTATGTAAATTGTTCTCATAATCCTCACATTCACTCTTCTTTCCTTTGCGAATAACTTGGCACATGTTACGATTATCCATCATTAAGAATAATTTCCAATAATACTCGTATTCAGACTTTTTCACCTGTATGAAAACCTAAGTATATACTAAGGTTGTCCATTATGAATAGTTGCCCACTATTCTCACCACCTAACTTTTTCTTACATGAGTGAATAACTGTGTACTGCTTGTTCAGGTTGCTCTTCTGTGTGAATCATTTTCGCATGATCCTCACATTTAAACTTTAACCAATATGAACACTTCTGTGCATGTTAAGGCTCCCCTTCAAAGAGAATAATTCTGCAATATACTCACATTAAGGGTGACCTTTTTGTGTACATTATTTCCAAGAATCCTCATTCAAGCTTTTCACCTATGTGAATAATCTTGTGCATGTTAAGGTTGCCCTATTGCGTGAATTATTTCCCACAATCCTTTCATTAAACCTTTTTCTCACCTGTGCAATTAAATCTGAGAGTTCAAGAGTTGTTATTATGTGTGAATCAATTCCCACAATCCTCACATACATACATTTTTTTTTTTTTTTTGTTTTTGCTTTGTCGCTTTTGCGAGGTAGCGCAAGGAAGCAGACGAAAGAAATGGCCCAACCCATCCCCATACACATGTATATATACACACGTTCACACATGCAAATATACATACCTACACAGCTTTCCATGGTTTACCCCAGACGCTTCACATGCCCTGATTCAATCCACTGACAGCACGTCAACCCCGGTATACCACATCGATCCAATTCACTCTATTCCTTGCCCTCCTTTCACCCTCCTGCATGTTCAGGCCCCAATCACACAAAATCTTTTTCACTCCATCTTTCCACCTCCAATTTGGTCTCCCACTCCTCGTTCCCTCCACCTCCGACACATATATCCTCTTGGTCAATCTTTCCTCACTCATTCTCTCCATGTGCCCAAACCATTTCAAAACACCCTCTTCAGCTCTCTTAACCACGCTCTTTTTATTTCCACACATCTCTCTTACCCTTACGTTACTTACTCGATCAAACCACCTCACAACACACATTGTCCTCAAACATCTCATTTCCAGCACATCCATCCTCCTGTGCACAACTCTATCCATAGCCCACGCCTCGCAACCATACAACATTGTTGGAACCACTATTCCTTCAAACATACCCATTTTTGCTTTCCGAGATAATGTTCTCGACTTCCACACATTCTTCAAGGTTCCCAGAATTTTCGCCCCCTCCCCCACCCTATGATCCACTTCCGCTTCCATGGTTCCATCCGCTGCCAGATCCACTCCCAGATATCTAAAACACTTTACTTCCTCCAGTTTTTCTCCATTCAAACTTACCTCCCAATTGACTTGACCCTCAACCCTACTGTACCTAATAACCTTGCTCTTGTTCACATTTACATCTCTAAGAATAGTTTTGCTTGTCAAAATTGCCTTCTATTGTTAATTCCTTCCCACAATCCTTATAATCAAACTTCTTACGGGTAAATAACTTTAAGATTACCCTTTTGAGGGAACAGTGTCCCACACTCATGACATTCAAACTTAATGCCAAATGATTCAGCTTGTATATCATGGGGCTGTCTTTTTTTACATGCATCCTTCTACATACTTACACTCCTTACACTGTGTTTAACAGATGAAGTGTATCTAAAAGTAATATATCTCTGGTGGAGTATTTACCTGTAATAAAGGACTGTATTCAGCTGTATCTTAAGGTATGCAATGATTTCATCATATTTGTCACCGATGATTATCCAACATCAGTTGAGCACAAGCCTTAAAAGAGAGATACAGATAAAACATTGTGTAACTGCTCAAGCACTATTGTTTCAGAATACTGCTCAAAATTTCTTAAATAAACATATAGTCTCTCATCCAAAAATAAGAAATTTTCAAACCCAACTAATAGTAAGAAAAACAGTAATGAACAATCCAATTAAACTTTTTTTTTCCCCAAAGAGATGATATGGTTAAGTTTCAAGACCCTGTGCGACAACCTGATGAGCATTACCTAATTAATTTCTTAGTGAAGAGCATCTAAAGGAGTCTTCACCGCCAAAGAAGTATATCAACACCTGCTTAATGAATTCTTCAAAACTTGAATGACTTGAAAAGTAGTTATCCCATCATTCTCCTCTTGCACTGGTAGTCGACAATGATCCTTCTGTATAACGTCTGAAACAGTAGACACGGAAAACCTTTTGTACTTTCATCATATATGGAATGACATTTCCACCCTTTATAACCCATAAGTAGAATGTTCCTTAAACCATCACATCTTCCAGTGACAAAGATTTCCTTAACCATCATATCATCCACAGTCAAAAAGACTATGTAGACAACAGAAATATTTCTATCACATGCATTAGAATAGTCAACTAATAACCGAGTCCTTGTTCTGTTATATACATAACTATGGACAAAAACTCCCATGAAGGCTTATATGCAAGTCAAAAGTAATATACTATATTCTTTGGGGGACTATTCAAGACCTCTAAGAACTGCATAAGCAAGAAAAGCTGGTATGGACTCTATTACAAGAATGTATGAAGACCATTCAGTTAAAACAGACATGCAAAAAAAGAGACTAGACTAAAGGAAATGAAGACAACAGAGAACAAACTACTGGGAATGTTTGGGAATTTGTTAAGGAACAAGACCAAAGGGTAACAACTACAGCTAGAGTTAAGAAATTAAGGAAACATTTCAAGTGTCAAAAAATTTCATGATACAGAGATCACAAAAGAAGTCATGAGATTAGATAGATTAGAGGAAGTAGGAAATCTAGGAAATTACATCTTCAAGTATGAACAGAAATACGGTTTAGTGGAGGGGCTTCAGAGAAACAAAACCAGAGGAAAGAAGGCAAAGCCATCAAAAAGCAAATAAAGTCTGATGGGTCTTTCTTAGAAGCACAAGAGGCTGTTCAGTCAGAGAAAAGGACTAAAATGAAGACAAAATCTACCGAAGACAATGCTGGGCAGGGAACTGCAGGCACAATATCACCAAGCATTTAGACAGAGGAAAACACAAAAGTACAAACAGAGTACATTTGATAAAAAGGGCACGAAAGTGCAGGAGGATCAATATTGTCAGCTGTTCAGGTAAAGAAAATGTTTAGAAGAAGCAATTTCAGCAGCAGATTAATACACACAGAAGATGAAAGGTAATGGAAGGAACACAAACCCAGGGTGACACAAAAAAGAGGTAAACAAGAAATCAAGAGTAACAGTTACAATAATAATCAGAGATGAAGCAATCAAGAAAGATTATGAGCTAGCTGATGGAAGGTTTAGAAAAATACAGATTATACAGTACCAGTGCTTGATAAAAGAAAATCAAAGAGAAATTAGACACACAGAGGTTGACACTTTCACACTGGTGATTCTAGCTGAAAACTGGGTGGCATCAAAACTGAAAATACTAATCGCTAATAATGTAAATCACTAATTATATTTGGTTAGATAATACATCAAATATGCATGAATCAGGGCGGAGGAGGAAGTGCAAATTATATGCATGCTAGAGTCTACTGGACTGCTAGGTGTGATTTCTGTGATAAAGGAAGGAAAAGCTGGAGGTTGTAATCAAGATGTAAGGGGTGACCAGTTATGGCTTTGTCTGAACTGGAGTCATTAAGCCAGGAAGCACAGAAACAAAGACAGGAAGCCAAAAACAAAGACAAGGTGGAATTCAGTGGGATATTCATAAAATGAGATAAATCAGAGTAATGAGGTTGTGAAGCAGAGTAACGACTGAAGACAAAAATTTGGAGACACCTCATGCGGCAAGAGGTTGGAGCAGCCACCACTGCTTAGCGGAGAGGGCAGAAGTGTTAGATGGTACTGTCACACATAGTAATGCATCACAATATTGAAGGATTAATAATTAGTGGTAAAGAGCTAGATGTATGTATGGCTCATGGTGAAGTGCCTCAGGGTTGGTGGAATGCATGCATAGTGCCATTGTATAAAGGCAAAGGGGATAAAGGTGAGTGTTCAAATTTCAGAGGTACAAGTTTGTTGAGTATTCCTGCGAAATTATGTGGGAGGGTATTGATTGAGAAGGTGAAGGCATGTACAGAGCATCAGATCGGGGAAGAGCAGTGTGGTTTCAGAAGTGGTAGAGGATGTGTGGATCAGGTGCTTGCGTTGAAGAATGTATGTGATGAATACTTAGAAAAACAAATGGATTTGTATGTAGTATTTATGGACCTGGAAAAGGCATATGATAGAGTTGATAAAGATGCACTGTGGAAAGGATTAAGAGTATATGGTGTGGGAGGCAAGTTGCTAGAAGCAGTGAAAAGTTTTAATCGAGGATGTAAGGTATGTGTATGAGTAAAAAGAGAGGAAAGTAAGTGGTTCTCAGTGAATGTCGGTTTGCGGCAGGGGTACGTAACGTCTCCATGGTTGTTAAATTTGTTTATGGATGGGGTTGTTAGGGAGATGAATGCAAGAGTTTTAGAGAGGGTCAAGTATGCAGTCTGTTGTGGATTAGAGGGCCTGGGAAGTGAGTCAGTTGTTGTTCGCTGATGATACAGCGCTGGTGGCTGAGAAACTGCAGAAGCTGGTGACAGTTTGGTAAAGTGTGTGAAAGAAGAAAGCTGAGAGTAAATGTGAATAAGAGCAAGGTTATTAGGTACAATAGGGTTGAGGAACAAGTCAATTGGGAGGTAAGTTTGAATGGAGAAAAACTGGAGGAAGTGGAGTGTTTTGGATGTCTGGGAGTGGATTTGGCAGCCGATGGAACCATGGAAGTGGAAGCAAGTCATAGGGAGGGGGAGGGGGGCGAAGGTTCTGGGAGCGTTGAAGAATGTGTAGAAGGCGAGAACATTATCTTGGAAAGCAAAAATGGGTATGTTTGAAGGAATAGTGGTTCCAACAATGTTATATGGTTGCGAGGCATGGGCTGTAGATAGAGTTGTGCGGAGGAGGGTGGATGTTTTGAAGATGAGATGTTTGAGGACAAATGTGGTGTGAGCTGGTTTGATCGAGTAAGTAATGAAAGGGTAAGAGAGATGTGTGGTGATAAAAAGTGTGTGTTTGAGAGAGCAGAAGAGGGTGTATTGAAATGGTTTGGTCACATGGATAGAATGAGTGAGGAAAGATTGACAAAGAAGATATATGTGTCAGAGGTGGAGGGAACGAGAAGTGGGAGACCAAATTGGATGTGAAAGGATGGAGTGAAAAAGATTTTGAGCAATCGAGGCCTGAACATGCAGGAGAGTGAAAGGTGTGTAAGGAATAGAGTGACTTGGAATGCTGTGATATACCGGGGTCGATGTGCTGCCAATGGACTGAACCAAGGCACGTGAAGCATCTGGGGTAAACCATGGAAAGTTTTGTGGGGCTTGGATGTGGAAAGGGAGCTGTGGTTTTGGTGCATTATACATGACAGCTAGAGACTGAGCATGAACGAATGTGGACGAAGGTGGCCTTTATCTTTTCCTAGCGCGACCTCATCCACATGTGGGGGGGGAGGGGGGTGTCATTTAATGTGCGGCGGGGTGGCGATGGCAATGAATGAAGGCAGCAAGTATGAATTATGTGCATGTGTATATATGTATATGTCTGCGTATGTATATATATGTATACGTTGAAATGTATAGGTATGTATATGTGCATGTGGACGTGTATGTATATACATGTGTATGTGGGTGGGTTGGGCCATTCTTTCGTCTGTTTCCTTGCGCTACCTCGCTAACGTGGGAGACTGACAAAGTATAATAAAATTAAAAAAAATGTACATAAAAGGGCTAGAATTCAAGGATCGTACTTCTACGTCAAAACCAAGGATGTAGAATGGTGAAATAAATGCTTGTCGACTCAGAAAGAAGCTGAAGAAATTCCGAGAATCCAATAACCAGCATGATAAAGTTACGCAAATTTTTGGAGAGAAAGTAAAAGAGCTACACCACTAAGTAAATGTCAGTATGAAGCATATATTGTTGAAAATAGCAAACAAACCCCTCAGAAGTTATGCAATTATGTTAGAAGCAAGAGGCATTAGCTAGTCAATAGGTCCATTAATTATGGAAAATGATGATTTAATTCAAGACCACGAAGTCATGACAAAAATGTCAGATGACCTTTTTGCATCTGTATACAATTTAAGATAAATTATCAAGAGAAGGGAACATTCAACATATTGACAAAGCTGGAGACAATTTCAGCAATACTGTAAATAGAATGAAAATGAATAAAATGGCTGACCATGACGAGTTTTATTTATAAACAATGAAAGAGACAAAAAGTGAGATAGTTAAGACCTTGAATGCCCTTTTCAATACATCACTTCCTACATGAAAAGTTCCAGATGAATGAACATTAGTCAATGTAACACCAATATTCAAAAAAGGTAACAAGTCAGTGCCTGCAAATCATCTCATGAGCTTAACGTCTGTAGTTAGGAAACTTATGGAAACCATCATTTGAATCAATTGTTAACCATTTAGAGGACTACCACTTAAAAAATGCTCAGCATAGTTTTAAACAAAATTGCTCATGTCTAACAAATCTGATTCTTTTATGATATAATCAACATACATGACAAAAGTATAGAAGTTGATGTTATCTATCTAGACTTTCAAAAAGCTTTTGATATGGCTCCACATCAAAGATTACTAATAAAATTTATGTTGTATGGTATTGATACGGTTTTACTTTAGTGGAGAGAAAACATGTCAATAGGCCGTAAACAAAGAGTAGTGATTAATGGTCCAGACTCGGAATAAATGGAGGTAACAAGTTGAGCGCCATAAGGATCAGTCTTGAGACTTGTTCTCTTTCTCATTAATGACACTGATAAGGAGCTGCATTGAAAGATATCAAAATATGCCGATACAAAGCTGGGAAATAAATCTACAAATGGACATGAAGGTATACAGGTGTAATTGACAGACAAACGGTGGTAAACCTTTAATATTGATCAGTGCAAAGTTTTACATGTTGGTAATAAAAATGAAAAAGCAAGCTACAGCATGAAATCTGTTACATGGTAGGACGTAAATGAGGAAAAAGACTTGGGTGTAATAATCTCTAGTGATCTAAAATCAAGCTAACAGTGCACAGAAGCAATGAAAAGAGCAAAGGAAATTCTTGGTTTCATAGATAAAGCCTTTGAATTTATGTCTCAGGAAATCAGCCTTACCCCTTAAAATTTATTGGCTTGTCCATATCTCACATATAGTGTTCAGTCTTAGTCACCCTACTTTAAAAGAAAGACAGAATGGAGAGAGAACAAAGTCATCAAGATGATTCCCAGACTGAGACACAGATCCTATGAAATGAGATTAAATGACAAATCTGTTTAGCATAGAAAAGAGAAGGTTACAGTGTGATCTAATACAAGTATGATTAAAGGCTTTAATAACCTCGATAGATCATGTTACTTAAGACTTTATTTGTCCAATTTTTTCATTGTAATGTATACAAACTCATGGGAAATTTACCTAGTGAGGAAAAGTACATTTTCTTCAAAAGTATTGTTAACATATAGAATGACTTACCCTTTAGAGTGGTTGAAAGCAGTACTATTGATACGTTTAAGAACAGACTTGATAAATACTTCAAGTCTGAGACTTTCACTTTTTATGCCTCCATAGTCAAAATGACAATTTGCCGGTTATTCTCTTTGAATTATCTATATCCTTTAACTTTCACTACATTTTTTTTGTGCGTATCTGATATCTTTTCCTATCACAAACAGCCATGAAAGGACTCTGTGGTCTGTTGCCATTTGAATTCCTTTATATTCCTATGTAAAGTGCATACAATTTTGTTGGAGTCATGGAAACAGCTTATTAGATAGGCAAGATCTTGTCTGTTCTCCCCAGGGGGGTACATGACAGCAAGAAAGAAAAGATTAAGTAAAGGAGGGAGAGGATTAGTCCTCTTAAAAAAATAGCCACAGGTTTCAAGAAATAATGGAAGATGGCCCACTCTGACAATATATAATGGTTAGAGTTACTGTAGAGAGGAAAGAGTGATGTTAATATTAAATAATCCTTCAAAGAATTAAAAAAAATCTAAAATAAATATATAACACTGTAGGCACAATCAGAATGGTACATGAAGCAGTGAAATACTCACTTCTCAGAGATAGTAAAGTACTGAAATGGGCAAATTTCAGTTAAAAAGAGAAAGACTTGAGGAAATTCGGATTCCTTTGGGGATAAGGAGTTGGAGATAAGAGCATTTTGTGTATGCAAGAAAATTCCCTATACCCCTATACCAGTATGTCAGGGAACATACTGGGCTGAGAAGAATTAGCAGACCATCATTGCTATATCTTATCTTCACATGTACTAAAACAGATATTGAGGATATTATACATAATACATCAACTGGAAGAAATGATCATGTAATGCTCACACTTGACTAAGTAGTAAACAATGACAGAAAGAGGAAATATAATGAAGGAAACTACACAAATCTCAATTTCTATGGTAATGTAGACTGAAAAATTGGGTTCAGAAGTCTAGAATCAGGGCATTGTGAGATGTTCTGTGGAATTTACAATGAAGGAGTACATAAGTGGGAACCAAAAGCCTCAAATACTGAGGAAACACCAAAAAAGATGACAAGATGGTTTAATGAAAGATATCAAAAACTAAGGAAGTTTCAAGATGTTCAGAGGCAAAAATATGCACAGCAATCCAGCCAGCCTGCATTTGCATGGCATAAAAAAGCAAGGAATTAGAATAATAGGATAAGAAAGGAAAAACAAAGAAACTCTGAAAAGAATATTGTGGACATGGCAAGTGAAATTACTTTACTTTTCCATGAATTCATGATGAGTCAGTCATTAGTTAAGGTGCAGATAATCATGTTAAGTAAAAAATTGTAGAGGATTATGTAAGGATGCAAAAGGAACTATATCACAAGTTCAAAAGTGTTTTGACTGTGGAAGACACTAAAGCCTCAACACCAAAGATATGAACTGGGAAGGGGGTTTTTGAAATCACAGAAATATCTAGAAAAGACACTAAAAGAATACTAAAAGGACTGGACCACTAGAAGGTTAATTGTCTTAAAATTCACCATATTTACAAAAGATGTGTGCAGATACACTATATAAACCACTTAAGTTATTTCTGATGTTACTGGAGAGAGGGAGAGTGCCTCGAAAATGGGAAAAGGCAAACATCATGCCTAGGTTTAAGAAAGGAGACTGGAAACAGGTGCTGAACTACAAGCCAGTCTCACTAATAAGTGGATGACCTTCTATGGAGGAGAAACTACCAAAGTGAGAGACAATTTGGTTTTAGGGAAAGGAAATCAAAAGTAACTAACCTATTTGAGGTCTTTGGGAGAGTGAGCTCAGTCCTCGATAAGGGGGAAAGGTGGGCAAACTGTTTGAATTAGACTGCCAGAATCCATTGGACACTATCAAGTGGGAGGCTGATTAATAAGATGGATTATCAGGCAGGTAGAAAGGAGAAACTCCTTTGATGGGTGAAAGATTATCCTAGTATGAGGAAACAAATGATATATATTTGAGGAGCATTTCCAAACAGTATAAAGCGACCTGTAAAGTGCAACGGTATACAGTTCTAGGACAATTACTCTTCTTGAATTATGGAAATGACTTGCTTGAAGGAATGGACTCCTAAATGAATGCAGGAGGTCTCCAATTTACAAGCTTCCACCAATACTCATGAACAGGCTCCAAAAACAAAATTCCTAATGACAAAATCAACAACTCAAGTTTACTCTAATTTTATCAACTTTTTTATATCTACTGACTTATGTAAAAATTGTCTTCTGAACAGGGTCCAAGAATCTAAATCATTTGAAATCTGGGGATCCCATATTTGCAAGTGATGAAAAGGTTGTGAGTGAAATGAAGAGGATGGAGGACTACATCAGGTGACTAAAAACAGATTCCAAAGTAGGTCTAAAATATGGTTGATGAATTTCTATATCTACATTTCTGACACCCATTCCTCTGGGAACTCCCATCAAGCTAAAGAGTTTACACATATCACTGCCCTTACTTGCCTCCCTCGCATACACCATTCCATGCATTCTTCCACCATTTCTTTCCCTCCAGTATTCTTCCACTACTTGCCCATGCCACAGGTGGTCTTCCTCTTGCACTAACCCCTTTAACTGTACTATCAAACACAATCCTTGTAAACTCCCAGTTTTGCTTTCTTTCCACAAGCCCAAACCACCTCAGTGTACTATGTTTTATCCACTCTACACACAATTTTCTTTGCATTGCATACCACATCTCTCATACTATCTTCATTCCAACTAATCATAACACATGCTCCTCTCAAATAGCTCATGTCCATTCTATGTCCATATTTCTGCTGCAGAGGTCAGGGTTGGGAGGACTATGCTGTCCCTTAATCCTCTCTCCACTTCCAGTACTTACACCTCTACTCTTCATTTTTCCGGTAAGGGACCCAATGACTCTTCTACCTTGTACTGCTTTTTCCCTTTATCTTTCCTTCAATATCACCAAACTTACCCAAAATAGCTCCTAAATACTTTAATTCTCTCACCTCTTCCAGTCTTTCTTCCTCATATCCAAAGAACATTTTAGGGCAGTTTCTTCTTTTACTCTATACAGTTTTACAAAATCTATACTTTCACCACTATCTGTCATACTTTTACTTGCATTTATCTTCAATAGCCTATGCTTATACATGACATAAAACACACCCACAACCTTTTGTAACTCTTCCTCTCTCTCTCAAAAAACAACACATCATCTGCAAACAGGATTGCCACTAGCTATCACATCTCAACGTCATACTCCATCTCTGCAACCCCTTTCCCTGGTTTGTTTTCATTTCTCATCACGCCATCCATACATACATCAATAAGACAAGATGACACCACACAACCCTGCCTTACACCCACGTGCATGTCAAAAATCTTGCCACTCTCTCCATCCACTCTTACACAAGCATTTGTTTCTCTTAGAAGGCTTCCACACCATGCAACAGTTGTCCCCTTACACCACATATCCTGAATACATCCCATAAAGCATTCCACTTGACTATCATCTGCTTTCTCCAAACCTACAGAAGCTGCATACAATTACTTAACTTTTGCCAAATATTTTCCCACAATCATCTTCATAAAAATCTGATCCGCACATCCCCTACCTTTCATAAAATCCCCTTGCTTCTCACTTATTCTGCACTCAGTCACTTCTATCAACCTATCAATCAACATTCTTGTATAAAATTTTCCTAGTATACTTAAAAGACTTGTTCCCCTATTATTGCTATATACATCCTTATCACCTTTTCCTTTGAATAAAGAACAATAATAGCTCTCACCTTATCCTTAAGTACAACTTTGCTGAACATACTACATTTTCTCCTCCATGCTTCATCATTTCAGATGTAATCCCATCCAATCTAGGTGCCTCCTACCTTCAGCCTCATTATGCTCTTCTTTACCTCTCCTTTTGCTATAGGCTATTACACTTATATCATCTTCCTTCTAACCTCTGAACCTATGCATGTAACAACTGCTACCACCTCTTCTCCCATATTCATCAGTTCTTCAAAATACTCTTTCCATTTTCCTTTCATTTCATCCTCTTGATTCAGCAACTCCCTTTCCTTACTTCTCACAAATATTTCCACTCTTACACTCACTTCTATCCTTTTTCACCTTCTTTCAATGTAACTTCTTATTTTCCCAAAACTTTCCACTCAATTCTCCTCCAAAAACTTCATCTACTCTTCCTTCGCTTTCGTCTATCAGCTTCTTAACATTCTGCTTGCACATTTCATATTCTTCCCTTCTCCTTTGCTGAACTTCCACTAGTACATTCCTTTTGAGCAATCAACCATATGCCTTTTTCTTCTCTTCCACAGCATTTCTAATCTCTTCCATCAACCATGCCCTATCCTTTTCCTTCCTATATCTCATGACCTTCTATCCTGCTATCAATTTTACAACCTTTAATAGTATTTCTCTAAACAATTCAAACATCTCATTCACACATGACTGCATTCCTACATTCAGTGTACCTACATCTAAGCTTTCAATTACCTTCCTTTCATACTCCTCTCTGCATTTCTTTCAGATTGATCTTGCTTGCCAACATTTTTTACCTCCCCGTTCTTCCTTACACCATACATCCACTTCTCTCTGATCCTCATCCCAACAAGAAGTGCAAGAAGGTAACCAAATGATGGAATTCAAACAATAAATGTAAGGTAATGAGGATGGAATACAACAATACAGCCTCAGTATGATTACTAGAAAGTAATCATACTGAGGCTGTATATGGTTCTATATGTTAGGATTTGGGAGTTGACACTGTCCCTAATCTGTTGCCAGAGCTCCATGTTAGAGGAATAGTGAAAGAGATTAGCAGTTTGATGGAAAATACCGAAATAGCATTCACATATATGAATAATTAAATTTCTAGCAAGCAAATCATATTCTACATAAGACCAGAACTCGAATGTGCTCCTCAGGTTTGATCACTGCACCTAAAAAAGTACATAAAGCAAACAGAGAAGGTTAAGAGGAAAGCAACAATCATGGCACCAGAATTAACAGTTAATCTACAGGTAAAAGGTTGGAAGCTTTAAAACTGCTCACTTTAGAGAAGAACACTGTGGGTAGACCTGATCAAAACGTTCAAGTTTTTAAAATAGATCAATGACATAGCAATAAGTTCTTCAATAGATGTAATGCTAGAGCAAACACAGGACATAACATGAAATTAAGCAAGAACTTGTTAAAATGGATGTAGAGAAATACTTTTATTGTGTAATAGAGGTGGATGAATGGAACAGAATGAATGAGGGCATGGTTCACACAGACAGCATTCATAACTTTAAGAGGTTGTGTGACAGTAAAAAATGTTCGAGAGATATGGTACAGAGTGTAGAACTCCTTCCCAGTATGGTATAAATAGGCAATTACAACTGGTATTGCAATGAACATTATCTCAATCATGACCTTTTTCTACGGCACTGTGGTAAACAGTAACCCAGTCATAAAGGCCCAATATATACTATGAACAATAACTAAAGAATAAATAATCAAGTGCTAGGGTGAAGTGATGGTGGAGTGCATCCCCCTCCACCTAAAGAGCAACAAGTTCCACAAAAGTACAGTTGAATTTCTGGCTTCTGTACAATATTTTCTTTTCTCACACAAGTCACACTGAGACAAAACTGGCATCGCAAAAGTGTCAATAATATTGATGTACAGGTTTTGTTTGAGGACTTTCTGATATCAGCAGGCAAATCACCAAACTTGAAAACATTTTGCTCACCAAACATGCTTGCCACTGCAGCTGAGGATATTTGTTGCATTTTCACCATAATTTAGGTATGATATGGTTAATATTTCATCCATAATAGTTTTCATCTATATCAATAATACATATATGTATTTCATCTTTTCATCCCTGGGGATAGGGGATTAAGAATACTTCCCATGTATTCCCTGCATGTCGTAGAAGGCGACTAAAAGGGGAGGGAGCGGGGGGCTGGAAATCCTCCCCTCTCATTTTTTTTTTAATTTTCCAAAAGAAGGAACAGAGGGGGCCAGGTGAGGATATTCTAAAAAAGGCCCAGTCCTCTGTTCTTAACGCTACCTCGCTAACGCGGGAAATGGCGAATAGTTTAAAAGAAAAAAATTTCATCTTTTACTACATTAAGCAGCAAAAACTAGTCTGAAATAGTGATGTAAAGAAACAATGAGCTATCTACTGGAGTATTCACCTTTGTCCTACAGTCTCTCCTTCCCCTTCCTGTTTGTTGTGGACACTGTTAAGTCAATCTATGTGGTGCAAATAATGTAATGTTTCATCTATTACTGGCTGGTATAATTTCTTTAATGGCTCATTACATCATGTTATGACATTGGAAAAACAATGAAAAATTGCAAATAAATATGGGAGAAGTTTTCTCATGTTTGGATCTTTCCTAGGCTCTGGGACTTCACATCATTCTTAAAACTAGTTATCAGAGGTGGATATAATGTCGAATGTACAGGGATATGTACTAAAACTTAAAGGAGTCACAACAGGTAAATATCATTAAATACAAACAAAATTTAGGTTTAAGCTGCCCAGTTACACGAAATATGAAAAAACAAAATTCATCTAAGTACTACAACAATGAAATCAGTCACCATTTACTTGCACCCTAATCAATGCTCTCTTCTTTAAACTCTTTATGATTTGTGGATCTACACACCACTTCTATCCCAGCAAGGCCTCTAGCACTTGATGGTCACACGGGTGATGTAACAGGTAACAGAATCATTTCATCACTCCAAAATACACGATAAACGAGTTTTATACACCTGTAGGGTTCTGTAGCAGTGAATGAGTGATGCATAACTGGCAAGATGCTGATGACTGCATCACTAATTGGTTTATAAATGGAGATTCGCAAAGCTTTCTTTTTACAATGTGGATGATTTAAACAAACCCCACTATGTTTAAAATGCAAGCAAACTTTTTTTTATATTTCACTACATAACCTAAGGCTTGTATCACTTGTTTCTTGGTTTTACTTTTCTTATACGACACCATTTCATTTCATTAGAGAAATACCGTTTATCACCAACTTGAAAAACAATATGGATGTACAGAAATTTATCAAACCTATCATAAATAGATTCTATACCTTGACAAGGTCTCCTACAGTTTTAGTTATATTTCCCAGACCCTACTGCAATTGTCTTGGATTTCTGTAACTAGAGTTAAAGGGAACCCCAGTACTCAATGTCTCACTAGGTTAAATTGAATATTCAACATATTATATTCTTGTTATAATACACAAAACAGATATATTTGTTTGAATATATGGGAATATGCCTTTGCAAGTCTAACTATATATAGCAATTACTTTTTTCTTTCTTTTAAACTATTCGCCATTTCCCGCGTTAGCAAGGTAGCGTTAAGAACAGAGGACTGGGCCTTTTTTGGAATATCCTCACCTGGCCCCACTCTGTTCCTTCTTTTGGAAAAATAAAAAAAAAAAATTACTATCAACTGTAATATCATTTTCCCAACTTCGTCACATTGGAACTTCATTCCCAGAGATGCAACTGTAAATACTCTCGTAGGAGAGTTCTTCTAAATGACACTCACCCAGCCCACCCAATGATAAATCCTGGACACAGGTCTGCATTCATAAAAGATAATCATAACACAAGATGACTAGCATATATATGGCAGTGGTACATCCAACAGATCAGTAATTACCCATTTACTGTACAGGGAGGAAGCTTCATATTCCAGAGGCCAAATCTCAAACACTCTCTACTATCATACAAACTCTCAATTTTAGGTATGCTATCTGCATTAACCATGTTTTTACTCAATCTGTTCTATTCATCCACCACTTGTACTATGGACGTATTTCTTTACATTCTTATCTACAAAGTTTCTAATTTCAGGTGATGTCCTTTGGTAGTTCTATCTCTACATCTCTCAAAGAACTGTCAACTGTCCATCTAATCAATTTCATTTGAAAAAGGTTGTGAGGTTGTGATCAGGTCATCCTCAGTCTTCTCTCTTCCAAGATGGTTAAATTTAGTGCTTCCATCCTATCCCAATAGCTTAGCTTTCTTAATTCTGGTACCATCTTTGTTGCCATCTTCTGGACCATCTTCACAAGCTCTTTGAGCTTTTGTGTTTCTTTAGGTGGGGTGGCTAAACCCAAGAGGCATATTCTGCTTTTGGCCATATGTATAATATGAATAGGCTGCTTAATATTTCTTTATCCATATACTTGAAAGTCATTCTGATATTTGTCAGCAGATGGTTTGTATCCCTAACTTTCCCACTAACATGGGACTGATAACACATTTGGGATTACATCTACTCCAAATTCCTTCTCACACAATCTTAAAGTTGAAGTTTATTTCTTGCAAAGTACTAATCATAATGAGGCTGTCTTTTGATTTGTCCCTTCCTTATTACATTTAATTTCCTTGGGTTGAATTTCATCACCCAACCATTTCAGTCCAACTCTGGATTCTGTTTAGGTCCCCTTGTAAGCTGATGCAATCCTTCTCACTTTTCACTTCCCTCACTACCTTTGCATTATCTGCGAATATTTTCAGTAAGAATCATGACTTCAGACAAGTCATTGATATAGGTCAAGAAGAATTTATATAACTTCCCTGACTAGTTTATTCTCTATCTTAAAACTCTATAGACTTTATCAACCTAAATCAAATTCACCAATGTTCAGATACATACCTAGAATTTTTATATGTACTCTCTATTACCCCAATAATTTTTTGAGAGACTAGCTATGAAAATTTCATCAAATTCATTTGGTGAAAAATGTGAATTTTATGTAATACAATTTAAGTCATGGAAAACTTTTACTTTTTTCTTCAACTGAGTATCCCAGTTTTTAGACATTTTGTCTTAATTTTCATAAATATTCTGCTGGGTGTGTGTGTGCATGTGTTCTTACCCAATTTATACATATAGTCATTCCCTTGGAGGATCATTTACCTCTTTCTGTTTAGCTTATTTGGGCAAATTTCTGGATATTTCCATTTCTTTAGGTTGTTATGAACCTGCATGTTCACTGTTACGAACCTGCGTGTTCATTGCGTCTATGATAGAGAGTTGTATGCTTAGGAAAGCCATGTGGTGACATGGGAGGACCCAAGGGATTCCTCGGCTGGTCTCATGTACCTGGGATCTCATTTACCTCAAGCTAGGTGGCCAAGATTATCGGTGCATGTCGTGAACAGCCACTAATTGCTCTTCAGGTCCATTGTCAAGAGACCCAGGGTCAGCCACGAGGCCATGCCTGGGAAAGGTCATCCACCCATCCTGGTAGTGTCATCAGAGATGCAGGGCTGGCCCATTAGACAGTATAAGGCCTCACCCAACCAATCAAGTCGGGATGAGAACACAACAATCAGTCTTTTGACCAATAAAGAGTAATTGTGGTCATTCCTTCCTATTGTAGCCATAGGTGGCTTGTCAAGGCGGGGCTGGCTGCTCCCACCTGGCCGTCCCTTCAGATAAAAGGCCTAAACAACAGTCCAGCAGCCAATTCCTTCAGCAGTCACAGCCCAGCAAGGTAATGTAGGCTTTCCTTGTCTCAAACCCCGTAGCCACCGCTGCCCTACATTGTAAGATATTAGACTCATGTCAGGTCCAAGTGTAATAATGTATCATAACTTGTCAAAGAATTGCCCAACAAATAAGATTACCTCTTATCATGTTTCTATAGCCAACTTGTCATAATGGAAAGAGATCTCCTGGTTTGAAATCTTACCTGGAAAGCAGAATGTGGAATATTGAATGTTAAGTGTTAATGAAAGTGTTTGTATCCAATTAATGTGATTTGTTATCTTGTACTCATATTTCTTGTATCATATGTAGATTTAACCCTGGTATTTGCTTTCATCCCATAACATTTAGTTATCCAGTTAAAGTAACAAATATAATTGACGACCCTGCTAGGATAGCATCATAACATATAAATGACATTCTTGCCAGGAGTTTGTAACAAGGTTTCATATCATGAATTTTTTTTTTTTTTTTTTTTTTGCCACTGTCTCCCGCGTTTGCGAGGTAGCGCAAGGATACACACGAAAGAAATGGCCCAACCCCCCCCCATACACATGTATATACATACGTCCACACACGCAAATATACATACCTACACAGCTTTCCATGGTTTACCCCAGACGCTTCACATGCCTTGATTCAATCCACTGACAGCACGTCAACCCCGGTATACCACATCGCTCCAATTCACTCTATTCCTTGCCCTCCTTTCACCCTCCTGCATGTTCAGGCCCCGATCACACAAAATCTTTTTCACTCCATCTTTCCACCTCCAATTTGGTCTCCCTCTTCTCCTCGTTCCCTCCACCTCCGACACATATATCCTCTTGGTCAATCTTTCCTCACTCATTCTCTCCATGTGACCAAACCATTTCAAAACACCCTCTTCTGCTCTCTCAACCACGCTCTTTTTATTTCCACACATCTCTCTTACCCTTACGTTACTCACTCGATCAAACCACCTCACACCACACATTGTCCTCAAACATCTCATTTCCAGCACATCCATCCTCCTGCGCACAACTCTATCCATAGCCCATGCCTCGCAACCATACAACATTGTTGGAACCACTATTCCTTCAAACATACCCATTTTTGCTTTCCGAGATAATGTTCTCGACTTCCACACATTCTTCAAGGCTCCCAGAATTTTCGCCCCCTCCTCCACCCTATGATCCACTTCCACTTCCATGGTTCCATCCGCTGCCAGATCCACTCCCAGATATCTAAAACACTTCACTTCCTCCAGTTTTTCTCCATTCAAACTCACCTCCCAATTGACTTGACCCTCAACCCTACTGTACCTAATAACCTTGCTCTTATTCACATTTACTCTTAACTTTCTTCTTCCACACACTTTACCAAACTCAGTCACCAACTTCTGCATTTTCTCACATGAATCAGCCACCAGCGCTGTATCATCAGCGAACAACAACTGACTCGCTTCCCAAGCTCTCTCATCCCCAACAGACTTCATACTTGCCCCTCTTTCCAAAACTCTTGCATTCACCTCCCTAACAACCCCATCCATAAACAAATTAAACAACCATGGAGACATCACACACCCCTGCCGCAAACCTACATTCACTGAGAACCAATCACTTTCCTCTCTTCCTACATGTACACATGCCTTACATCCTCGATAAAAACTTTTCACTGCTTCTAACAACTTTCCTCCCACACCATATATTCTTAATACCTTCCACAGAGCATCTCTATCAACTCTATCATATGCCTTCTCCAGATCCATAAATGCTACATACAAATCCATTTGCTTTTCTAAGTATTTCTCACATACATTCTTCAAAGCAAACACCTGATCCACACATCCTCTACCACTTCTGAAACCACACTGCTCTTCCCCAATCTGATGCTCTGTACATGCCTTCACCCTCTCAATCAATACCCTCCCATATAATTTACCAGGAATACTCAACAAACGTATACCTCTGTAATTTGAGCACTCACTCTTATCCCCTTTGCCTTTGTACAATGGCACTATGCACGCATTCTGCCAATCCTCAGGCACCTCACCATGAGTCATACATACATTAAATAACCTTACCAACCAGTCAACAATACAGTCACCCCCTTTTTTAATAAATTCCACTGCAATACCATCCAAACCTGCTGCCTTGCCGGCTTTCATCTTCCGTATAATATCTCAACTTTAGGCTTTTCAATAACCATGTTTTGTAGACCAAATATTCAAAATCCACCATTATTCTATTTTTTACAGTCAATAAATATCAAGACACCATCTTACATCACATTCTCCTGCTATTCTTATTATGTCTTGTACTTTTTCCCTCCTTTTTGGGTGGCTGTTTCAGATTCAGGCACTTACAATACATTGTTTTTCTCATTTCTCACTTAAAATGAAAAGTAATCAACTTGGTTCCTAGAAATTATTTGGTTACTCTGTACAGGTATCTGTGATATGATAAGGGTGGTTGAAGTATTTCTTAATTTACCCTGCATACATTTCATAAGTCCTTTTGTTTTGGTTATATAAGTTTTTTCTTCTTATACTGTTTACTTTCTGGTTATTTTCAAAACCTTGAACCTTGGTATGTTCATATGAAATACTTTTCTCTTAGTTATCAACCACTTTTTTTTAACAGCCTTGCACAACAGACAATATCAGAAATTGTCTTGTACCTTTCTTTTGAAAGTTCTTGACATTTTACAATGATACCAAGTGATGCAGGAGCCACACAATAATCCTTCTTTTGATACACAGTATTACAGGTCTTCAGTCTCCACAGCAAACAATATTCTGAATTCTTCTTCATTTGCTATCTGTTTCTTTTATAACAAGAAAATATAGCTCATTACCTTTACTGTAAGGTCTTATTTACCTCTACTTCAAACTGATTGATATATAATGTTCAGGAAGAGGTTAGGAATTTTGTTTTATGTCAAAGGCTCCATTCATGTACATAACTCCACATCAAAGCCACCCTTAATTGAAATACAGAGGATTATGAAAGCAAAAAAGAAATGGGGAATTATTCATAAATTTTGGAGGAAGTGAGAAACCTTTCTCTTAAACATGCCAGGTCATGGTTACTGAGAAAAACATGAGCAGGTAGAAAGTTCTGAAGCTTCCACATGTAAAGAAAAAAATAGTTATCAAAACTGCCCACCCTCAAGTTCCAAACAGCCACACCATAATCAAGTGATGCAGCAGCCTGTCAAGTAATGCATTATCTGGCTAGTGGTGGGGGCACACAAGCTGCCAGCTCTTGAGAGCAGAAACCAAGGTAATACTTACTGAAAAGGGAAATTGGAACTAACATTGCAGTACAGGGAAAGATGGTCAAGTTTGAAAGTTAGCTTGGCAGGGTTTACAAGTCGGACCGCTTTGGACTCTACTCTGTCAAGTGAGGATGGAGAGCTAAGACCTCTCTCGCTGAAAGAGCAGTACTCCATACAAGGATGAATCAATCCTTTGTATGAATGGATTGGATTGGAATACAGAATTTAGGCTTACAAGCCAAGCACTGGAGCTTCTAAGGCTATTCAGCACTCTTACTACAGATTAAAATATTCTATTTTAGAAATTCATTTTTCAAAAAAAAAAAAAAAAAAGATATAAACAAAAACTAAAAATATATACATATACACCCAAACATATACATAAACATACATACATATGTGAAACATCTGGGGTAAACCATGGAAAGGTCTGTGGGGCCTGGATGTGGAGTGGGAGCTGTGCATTCCGTGCATTACACATGACAGCTAGAGCCCAAGTGTGACAAATGTGGCCTTTTTTGCCAGTTTCCTGGTGCTACCTCACTGCAGCAGGAGGTAGTGATGCTGTTTCCTGTGGGGCAGGGTAACACCAGGAATGGATGAAGGCAAGCAAGTATGAATATGTACATGTGTATGTTTTTTTTTTTTTTTTTTTGTCGCTGTCTCCCGCGTTTGCCAGGTAGCGCAAGGAAACAGATGAAAGAAATGGCCCAACCCACCCCAATACACATGTATATACATACACGTCCACACACGCAAATATACATACCTATACATCTCAATGTACACACATATATATATACACACACAGACATATACATATATACACATGTACATCATTCATACTGTCTGCCTTGATTCATTCCCATCGCCACCTCGCCACACATGGAATAACATGTGTGTGAGGTAGCGCTAGGAAAAGACAAAAAAGGCCCCATTCGTTCACACTCAGTCTCCAGCTGTCACGTAATAATGCCCGAAACCACAGCTCCCCCTCCACATCCAGGCCCCACAGAACTTTCCACGGTTTACCCCAGACGCTTCACATGCCCTGATTTAATCCATTGACAGCACGTCGACCCCAGTATACCACATCGATCCAATTCACTCTATTCCTTGCCCGCCTTTCACCCTCCTGCATGTTCAGGCCCCGATCACTCAAAATCTTTTTCACTCCATCTTTCCACCTCCAATTTGGTCTCCCACTTGATGTATAAGTATGTATACATGGATATGTTATGTATATATGTATGTATAAGAGCATGTATGGGCCACTCTACCTTTGTTCCCTGGCACTACCTCGCTGATGCGAGAAACAGCAAACAAGAAGTAAAATAGGGTTGTGCGGAGGAGGGTGAATGTGTTGGAAATGAAATGTCTGAGAACAATATGTAGTGTGAAGCGGTTTGATCAAGTAAGTAATGAAAGGGTAAGAGAGATGTGTGGTAATAGAAAGAGTGTGGTTGAAAGAGCCAGAGAGGGTGTGCTGAAATGGTTTGGTCACGTGGAGAGAATGAGTGAGGAAAGATTGATAAAGAGGATATATGTGTCAGAAGTGGAGGGAACAAGGAGAAGCGGGAGACCCAACTGGAGGAGGAAAGATGAAGGGAAATACATTTTGAGTGATCGGGGCCTGAACATACAGGAAAGAGAAGCAAGGAATAGAGCAAATTGGATTGAACCAGGGAATGTAAAGCTTCTGTGGTAAACCATGGAAAGGTCAGTGGGGCCTGGATGTGGAAAGGTCAGTGGGGCCTGGATGTGGAAAGGGAGCTGTGGTTTCAGTGCATTACACATGACAGCTAGAGACCAAGTGTGAACGAATGTGGCCTGTTTTTGTCTTTTCCTTGTGCTACCTCACTGGAGGGGTGGGGAGGGATGCTATTTCATGTGTGGTGGGGTGGCGACAGAAATAAATGAAGGCAGTATATGTCTGTGTATGTATATATATGTGTACATTGAAATGTATATGTCTGTATATGTGGGTGGATTGAGCTATTCCTAGACTGTTTCCTTGCACTATCTCGCTAACGCAAGAGATGGTGATTAAGTGCAACAAGTAATAAAATGATATATATATATATATATATATATATATATATATATATATATATATATATATATATATATATATATGCGCAAAAGATGCTTGTGGCATGAGAAGCGTGGGAGGTGGGTTGAATAGAAAGGGTAGTGAGTGGTGGGATGAAGAAGAAAGATTATTAGTGAAAGAGAAGAGTATTTGGACGATTTTTGCAGGGAAAAAATGCAATTGAGTGGAAGATGTATAAAAGAAAGAGACAGGAGGTCAAGAGAAAGGTGCAAGGGGTGAAAAAGAGGGCAAATGAGAGTTCGGGTGAGAGAGTATCATTAAAATTTAGGGAGAATAAAAAGATGTTCTGGAAGGAGGTAAATAAAGTGCGTAGGACAAGGGAGCAAATGGGAACTTCAGTGAAGGGCGCTAATGGGGAGGTGATAACATGTAGTGGTGATGTGAGAAGGAGATGGAGTGAGTATTTTGAAGGTTTGTTGAATGTGTTTGATGATAGAGTGGCAGATATAGGGTGTTTTGGTCGAGGTGGTGTGCAAAGTGAGAGGGTTAGGGAAAAAGATTTGGTAAACAGAGAAGAGGTAGTAAAAGCTTTGCGGAAGATGAAAGCCGGCAAGGCAGCAGGTTTGGATGGTATTGCAGTGGAATCTATAAAAAAAAGGGGGCGACTGTATTGTTGACTGGTTGGGAAGGTTATTTAATATATGTATGACTCATGGTGAGGTGCCTGAGGATTGGCGGAATGCGTGCATAGTGCCATTGTACAAAGGCGAAGGGGATAAGAGCGAGTGCTCAAATTACAGAGGTATAAGTTTGTTGAGTATTCCTGGTAAATTATATGGGAGGGTATTGATTGAGAGGGTGAAGGCATGTACAGAGCATCAGATTGGGGAAGAGCAGTGTGGTTTCAGAAGAGGTAGAGGATGTGTGGATCAGGTGTTTGCTTTGAAGAATGTGAGAAATACTTAGAAAAGCAAATGGATTTGTATGTGGCATTTATGGATCTGGAGAAGGCATATGATAGAGTTGATAGAGATACTCTGTGGAAGGTACTAAGAAGATATGGTGTGGGAGGCAAGTTGTTAGAAGCAGTGAAAAGTTTTTATCGAAGATGTAAGGCATGTGTACGTGTAGGAAGAGAGGAAAGTGATTGGTTCTCAGTGAATGTAGGTTTGCGCAAGGGGTGTGTGATGTCTCCATGGTTGTTTAATTTGTTTATGGATAGGGTTGTTAGGGAGGTGAATGCAAGAGTTTTGGAAAGGGGGGCAAGTATGAAGTCTGTTGTGGATGAGAGAGCTTGGGAAGTGAGTCAGTTGTTGTTCGCTGATGATACAGCGCTGGTGGCTGGTTCATGTGAGAAACTGCAGAAGCTGGTGACTGAGTTTGGTAAAGTGTGTGAAAGAAGAAAGTTAAGAGTGAATGTGAATAAGATCAAGGTTATTAGGTACAGTAGGGTTGAGGGTCAAGTAAATTGGGAGGTAAGTTTGAATGGAGAAAAAAGGGAGGAAGTAAAGTGTTTTAGATATCTGGGAGTGGATCTGGAAACGAATGGAACCATGGAAGCAGAAGTGAATCACAGGGTGGGGGAGGGGGCGAAAATCCTGGGAGCCTTGAAGAATGTGTGGAAGTCGAGAACATTATCTCAGAAAGCAAAAATGGGTATGTTTGAAGGAATAGTGGTTCCAACAATGTTGTATGGTTGCGAGGCGTGGGCTATGGATAGAGTTGTGCGCAGGAGGGTGGATGTGCTGGAAATGAGATGTTTGAGGACAATGTGCGGTGGTTTGATCGAGTAAGTAATGTAAGGGTAAGAGATATGTGTGGAAATAAAAAGAGCCTGGTTGAGAGAGCAGAAGTTTTGAAATGGTTTGGGCACATGGAGAGAACGAGTGAGGAAAGATTGACCAAGAGGATATATGTGTTGGAGGTGGAGGGAACAAGGAGAAGTGGGAGACCAAATTGGAGGTGGAAAGATGGAATGAAAAAGATTTTGTGTGATCGGGGCCTGAACATGCAGGAGGTTGAAAGGAGGGCAAGGAATAGAGTGAATTGGATCGATATGGTATACCGGGGTTGACATGCTGTCAGTGGATTGAATCAGGGCATGTGAAGCGTCTGGGGTAAACCACGGAAAGTTGTGTGGGGCCTGGATGTGGAAAGGGAGCTGTGGTTTCGGGCATTATTGCATGACAGCTAGAGACTGAGTGTGAACGAATGGGGCCTTTCTTGTCTTTTCCTAGCGCTACCTCGCACACATGAGGGGGGAGGGGGATGGTATTCCATGTGTGGCGAGGTGGCCTTGGGAATGAATAAAGGCAGACAGTGTGAATTGTGTGCATGGGTATATATGTATGTGTCTGTGTGTGTATATATATGTGTACATTGAGATGTATAGGTATGTATATTTGCGTGTGAGGACATGTATGTATATACATGTGTATGGGGATGTGTTGGGCCATTTCTTTCGTCTGTTTCCTTGCGCTACCTCGCAAACGCGGGAGACAGCGACAAAGCAAAAAAAAAAAAAAATATATATATATATTTTTTTTTTTTTTGCTTTGTCGCTGTCTCCCGTGTTTGCGAGGTAGTGCAAGGAAACAGACGAAAGAAATGGCCCAACCCACCCCCATACACATGTATATACATACGTCCACACACGCAAATATACATACCTACACAGCTTTCCATGGTTTATCCCAGACGCTTCACATGCCCTGATTCAATCCAATGACAGCATGTCAACCCCGGTATACCATATCGATCCAATTCACTCTATTCCTTGCCCTCCTTTCAACCTCCTGCATGTTCAGGCCCCGATCACACAAAATCTTTTTCATTCCATCTTTCCACCTCCAATTTGGTCTCCCACTTCTCGTTCCCTCCACCTCAGACACATATATCCTCTTGGTCAATCTTTCCTCATATATATATATATATATATATTTTTCATACCATTCGCCATCTCCCGCATTAGCAAGGTTGCGTTAAGAACAGAGGACTGGACCTTTGAGGGAATATCCTTACCTGGCCCCCTTCTCTGTCCCTTCTTTTGGGAAATTAAAAAAAAAACGAGAGGGGAGGATTTCCAGCCCCCCGCTCCCTTCCCTTTTAGTCGCCTTCTATGACACGCCGGGAATACGTGGGAAGTATTCTTTCTCCCCTATCCCAAGGGATATATATATCTTTCTTTCTTTCATACTATTCGCCATTTCCTGCACTAGCGAGGTAGCATTAAAAACAGAGGACTAGGCCTTTGAGGGAATATCCTCATCTGGCCCCCTTCTCTGTTCCTTCTTTGGGAAAAAGAAAAAAAAAACAAGAGGGGAGGATTTCCAGCCCCCCCCCCGCTCCCTTCCCTTTTAGTCGCCTTCTACGACACGCAGGGAATACATGGGAAGTATTCTTTCTCCCCTATCCCCAGGGATAATATACATATATATTCTTCTTTTTTCTTTCAAACTACTCGCCATTTCCCGCATTTGCGAGGTAGCGTTAAGAACAGAGGACTGGGCCTTTGAGGGAATACCCTCACCTGGCCCAATTCTCTGTTCCCTCTTTTGGAAAATTAAAAAAAAACGAGAGGGGAGGATTTCCAGCCCCCCGCTCCCTCCCCTTTTAGTCGCCTTCTACAACACGCAGGGAATACGTGGGAAGTATTCTTTCTCCCCTATCCCCAGGGATAATACATATATATACATATATATATATATATATATATATATATATATATATATATATATATATATATATATATATATATATATAATACGAATAAAGTGCATATGAACGCGCACCTTCATAGAACATACAAACCTCCAACAGCCAGGATCGAACCCGGGACCCCTGTGCAAGAGGCAGGCATGCTAACCGCTAGGCTATGGGACTGTATAATACAGTTAGCATGCCTGCCTCTTGCACAGGGGTCCTGGGTTCGATCCTGGCTGTTGGAGGTTTGTATGATATATATATATATTTCATATATTTATTTTGCTTTGTAGCTGTCTCTGGCGTTTGCCAGGTAGTGCAAGGAAACAGACAAAAGAAATGGCCCAACCCACCCCCATACACAATGTATATACATACACGTCCACACACGCAAATATACACACCCATACATCTCAATGTACACATATATAAACACACACAGACACATACATATATACCCATGCACACAATTCACACTGTCTGCCTTTATTCATTCCCATCGCCACCTCGCCACACATGGAATACCATCCCCCTCCCCCCTCATGCGTACGAGGTAGCACTATATATATATATATATATATATATATATATATATATATATATGGTGGTGAGAGTAAGTGAGCTTGGGAAGGAGACTTGTGTGAGGAAGTACCAGGAGAGACTGAGTACAGAATGGAAAAAGGTGAGAACAATGGAAGTAAGGGGAG